>NC_057806.1:386730822-387030822 GCF_018294505.1 Triticum aestivum | reverse complement strand
GTCAAGGTGGCTCGACTGCTGATGAAGGAAGGGGATGGGAAAAGATCAACCTCATGTCCCCACTTCTTGTCTCCTTTCTCCGGATGACGCCTGAGCAGCAGTCACGCTGCATGGGTCATCGGGTAGGAACAGACCACCGTCGGTATGATCTCTGTCGCAGCCACGGTCACGGCGGAATGTGGCAATGGATGAGGCGGGCATGGGGGCAGCCCCGTTTGGCCTTCGTATCTCCACAAGCGTGATCGATGCCCGAAAGCTTGGGGTGGACTTCCATAAGTATGGCGCGCTGCGCACGCTTTCAGGTTCACGCAAGTGATCCCCCTACCTGACGCGCCAAACATGTCATGGGAAACCACAGCCACCTATGGGACCAAGGGCCCCTTGCTGGTTCGGCAGGGGGGATGTCATGTTGCACAAAGAGCAGAGGAGCGTGGGGCAGCACGACAGAGATCACACAAGCAATTTTACCCAGGTTCAGGCCTCCACGAGGCGTAAAACCCTACTCTTGCTTTGGTGGATTGATGGTGGAGGAATGGTGGTGGAGCATAGCATACTTGCCAGGTAGGGTTGCCTTAGGGCGGTAGTGGCTACGCACGTATGAATGCGTGGGTATCCAACCGTCTAACCCTTGTTACGGTTGCCATGGGCCTCCTTTTATAGGTTAAGGGGTCACCACAATGGCAAAGTAGTCATTATGCACTGAAAAGATAGCAAACAATGCTATCATACCTAACCCTATAGGCTAACAGGGAGCATTAAATGCATCGCTCAATGCCAAATCTTTCCTTGCCCAGCAAGCCTTGTCGGGCTATCTTGCCAGCTTCGCGCCTGCTAACTTGACACATCGCAGGACGGGTGTCATTTGTAGGTATTCCCTGTAGAAAGAGGTTGCCATGTGGCGAATGGCTGCCACTTAGTCACTTTGCGGCTTGCCACCTCATCGATTGATGACGTGGGTCGTGGTGGAGTAGTTGGGTGAGGTGGTTTTGCCTCCACGAGCCCCGGCAGGCTCTATCAGGGGGGTCTTGGATGTTCTCTTCTGGGGGCGACCCTGCCCTCACCAAGCTCGCCTGCCCGACAAGGGAGGCTTTTCTCCTGGTGGCATCTTGCTTCTCTTGCTTGATCTTGGGCCTCTTGATCTGCATGTTGGTCCTTTGAATACCTTGGTCTCTTGTACTTTAGCTTGTCTGTGCACGAGTCAGGGGAAAACATGTACCGCTATCTATTTTCCACGAGATATGGTTTCACTTTAATTTGGCCATGTTTCTTTCCATTTCTCTGCTCTTCCAATTCCTGTGAACCAAACACCCAAGTTGACAGAAATCCTGTGTTTACAAATGTTCCGTTTCCCACGTGCATTCCTATCCTATTCTGGTGTTTTTCCTATCCCTGCATTTTTAGAATCCTGCAAGCCAAAGGAGCCCTTACAGAATTATTTCAGTTATAGGTAGGTGTCAAAGAAAACTTTGCGTGGTTTGTCCCGCTCCTGCCGTGACGTCGTCCACCTCACCTGAGATGCTCCATCGACAGAAGCATCCACCAAACCAGACATCACGACTCCTGACCGTCTTTCGCCGCCTCAGATCTCCTTCCCTACGCCGGCACCCACCGCAAGTGCATCACCATCATGACTCAGCAGATGAACCTGAGGAGTACACGGGTCCACAAGAGAGGTCGCACTCTTTTGTTTCTACTTATGTTATGCATTGCTCAATATTACTTGCTACTTTATCATCCTATTCACCTTGTAGACTCCAAGTCAGGTCCAAATTAATATTCAAACTTGATTTTAAAAATTACTTGTGAGGCACATATTGAGGCAGCTAGAATAGTATCTCTGCCTATTATCAGGTTCACCTATGGTATGCCTATGTTGTTCAACTTGGGTGGGAAACAAATAGTAAAGCAATCATCATCATCTGTCTTTTTAATAAATTAAAGCTATCATCAGCCTGCTATCATTATTTTTGGATCCATCCACTAGTTGTTACCATCACTCTAGATTTATGCATGCTCTCCTTACATAATTTCACTATATTTTTTTCGTATGCATGTCAGATATTGAACATAGTCATGCTGAACATGTAGAGAAAAAGAGAAGAGTTTTGTGTGGCAATACAATGTCATGCAGACATCGCTCCATGGTGGGTTCAATGGCAAACCCTCCCCCACTCCAGATTGTAATCCAGAGGAAGATATCTGCTCTAAGGCGGATTCAGACGCAGCTGGCCACTCCTATTTACCTCCCAAGGTTTTTGCTCTAACTTGGCATGATGATGTTGGTCATATCATGCATATGTTGCCTTGCTGTGCCTACTTTCGACATCATATATGCCATCTGCTTAGTTTAGACATGTTCTATAATGCCACCTGTTTAGTTTCTATATCATATATGGCAATTACGCAGTTTCATCTCTTTTAGCCAGCCATAATATATGTGAAATATGCAATGCCATCTTGTTTAACCAGGCATCATATATTTGAATGATATCTTGCCCATCCTTTTCTTCATTACATTTCCATTTGTCGACAATGTTTGTACATTAAACTACTCTTCTTGTGAATAAGCCATTTGAGTGGGTAATAGAAAAATCTGGAGTGAAAATAAGGTCTTCAGAGCAGACAGTGCTACCTGTTGAAGCAGATCTCTTGATGGGTCCTGATAGCTCCTCGGAGATGGATACAAAGACAGATGACCAGTCCTATTCCACCACCGAGGTGTATACTCTAACTTGGCATGGTTATACTGCTCATATCATGCATATGGTGTCTTGCATTGCATAGTTTAGACATCACATACACAATATTCAACACCATGTTCTTAGTTCAGACATCATATATGCGAATGCCCTCTACTTAGCATATAAATCCCATATGTGAATTAAATCATGCGATCCTGATTACTTAAATAACATGTATGTGAATTATGTCATGCGAACATGTTTACTAAAGACATCATAAAATTATCTCATGCCATCCTGTTTAGTTAGTCATCATATCTTTGAATTATGTCATGCTATGCTTTCCAGTTTAGATAGACATCATATATGTGAAATTATGTCATGCTATCCTTTTTAGTTAAACAATATACATGTCAACTATTTCATGCCATCTTTTTCCACACTATCTATTGCATCTGTCTCTCATACAATGTCTGTACATTCAACTATGTTTCCTGTTTATCAGCCATTTGAATTGGAGCGGGTGATGGCAGTATCTAGCGGAGTAAAAACACGGTCTTCAAATAAAATAGTGCTACCTCTTGGTGGAGATAGCACCCCAGTTGTACATCCACGAGAACCGGCCCTATCCATATGATACGTCTCTAACGTATCTATAATTTTTTATTGTTCCGTGCTGTTATATTATCATTCTTGGATGTTTTATAATCATTTTATATCATTTTTTGGTACTAACCTATTGACATAGTGCCAAGTGCCAGGTGTTGTTTTTTGCATGTTTTTTACATCGCAGGAAATCAATATCAAACGGAGTCCAAACGCAGTGAAACTTTTTGTGGATTTTTTGGACCAGAAGACATCCAATGGGCTGGAGAAGCGCCTGGGGGTGATCCGAGGGGAGCACAACCCACCAGGGCGCGCCCTGGTGGGTTGTGCCCACCTCGGGTGCCTCCCGAACTGACTCTTTTCTCTATAAATACCACAATATTCCAGAAACCTTAGGGGAGTCGACGAAAATCAATTCCAGCCATCGCAGAGTCCAAAAACAGCAGATCCAATCTAGACACCATCACGGAGGGGTTCATCATGTCCATTGGTGCCTCTTCGATGATGCGTGAGTAGTATTTTGTAGACCTTCAGGTCCGTAGTTAGTAGCTAGATGGCTTCCTCTCTCTCGTTTGATTCTCAATACAATGGTCTCTTGGAGATCCATATGATGTAACTCTTTTGCAATGTGTATGTTGGGATCCGATGAACTTTGAATTTATGATCAGATCTATGTTTTTATCCATGAAAGTTATTTGAGTCTTCTTTGATCTCTTATATTCATGATTGCTTATAGCTCGTATTTCTTCTTTGGTATTTGGGTTTTGTTTGGCCAACTTGATCTATTTATCTTGCAATGGGAAGAGCTACTTTGTGATGGGTTCGATCTTACGGTGCTTGATCCCAGTGACTGAAGGGGAACCGACACGTATGTATCGTTGCCATTAAGGATAACAAGATGGGGTCTATTTCTACATAAATAGATCTTGTCTACATCATGTCATCGTTCTTATTGCATTACTCCGTTTCTCCATTAACTTAATACAGTAGATGCATGCTGGATAGCGGTCGATGTGTGGAGTAATAGTAGTAGATGCAGGCAGGGGTCGGTTTACTAATCTTGGACATGATGCCTATATAATGATCATCGCGTGGATAACATCATGATTATTTGAAGTTCTATCAATTGCCCAACAGTAATTCGTTTACCCACCATTTGCTATTTTTCTCAAGAGAAGCCACTAGTCAAAACTATGGCCCCAGGGTCTCTTCTTTAATATATTTGCCTTTCCGATCTATTTTCCTTTGCTTTAATTTTCAGATCTATTAAACGCAAAAATACCTTGCTGCAATTTATTTTATCCGAGATCTATTTATCCTATCTATCATATTTTTATCACGTTCGTTTACCAATTTCTGGCGCCGTTACCCGAAAGGGATTGACAACCCCTTTAACACATCAGGTTGCGAGGATTTGTTATTTGTGTGCATGTGTTGTTTACGTAGTGTTGCTTGGTTCTCCTAATGGTTCGATAATCTTGGTCTCCTCTCTAAGGGAAATAACTACCGTCGATGTGCTTCATCATCCCTTCCTCTTTGGGGAAATACTGACGTAGTTCTTGCAGATCACTAGACAGCGGTCAAAAGTATCATTAGGTACCTAAAGAGGACTTGGGAAATGTTTCTTGGTTATGGAGGTGATAAAGAGTTCGTCATAAAGAGTTACGTTGATGCAAGCTTTAACACCCATCCGGATGACTCTGAGTCTCGATCTGGATACATATTGAAAGTGGGAGCAATTAGCTAGAGTAGCTCCATGCGACATAGTAATTTGCAAAATACATACGGATCTGAATGTGACAGACCCGTTGACTAAACCTCTCTCACAAGCAAAACATGATCACACCTTAGTACTCTTAGGGTGTTAATCACATGGCGATGTGAACTAGATTATTGATTATTGACTCTAGTAAACTCTTTGGGTATTGGTCACATGGCGATGTGAACTATGGGTGTTAAATCACATGGTGATGTGAACTAGATTATTGACTCTAGTGCAAGTGGGAGACTGAAGGAAATATGCCCTAGAGGCAATAATAAAGTTGTTATTTTATATTTCCTTATTCGTGATAAATTTTTATTATTCATGCTAGAATTGTATTCATCGGAAACCTAAATACATGTGTGAATACATAAACAAACACCGTGTCCCTAGTGAGCCTCTACTAGAGTAGATTATTGATCGATGGTTAAGGTTTCCTAACCATTGACATGAGTTGTCATTTGATAATGGGATCACATCATTAGGAGAATGATGTGATGGACAAGACCCATCAGTTAGCTTAGCACAATGATCATTGCTATGCATCTCCATGGATAGATCATTGCGTGTGCGTAGAAACTTTTTTGTTTTCCATGCAACGATTCCCAACAGTCTCGCCAAGTATTGCTTCTACAACTATTGCTAACGAATAGCAATAAAGTAAAGAAATTACATGGCTCTTGCATTTCATACAATAAAGAGACAACCCTAAGGCTCCTGTCGGTTGTCGATTTTACAAAACATGATCATCTCATACATCAACATATATCACATCATATCTTCACCATATGACATCACAACATGCCTTGCGAAAACAAGTTAGACGTCCTCCACTTTGTTGTTGCAAGTTTTATGTGGCTGCTACGGGCTTCTAACAAGAACTATTCTTAACTACACAAAAACCACAACGGTGATTTATCAAGTTTGTTGTTTTAACCTTTTTTAAGGACTGACCGCAGTCAATTTCGATTCAACTAAAGTAGGAGAAACAGACTCCCGCCAACCACCTTTTATGCAAAACTAGTTGTATGTCAGTCGGTGGAACCGGTCTCATGTGCGTGGACATGTAAGGTTGATTCGGGCCACTTCATCCCACAATACCGCTGAATAAAAATAAAATGTTGGTGGTAAGAAATATGCCCTAGAGGCAATAATAAAGTTGTTATTTTATATTTCTTTATTCATGATAAAGGTTTATTATTAACGCCATAAATATAAAGAAATACCGTGTCCCTAGTGGGCCTCTACTTGACTAGCTCGTTGATCAAAGATGGTTAGGGTTTCCTAACCATGGACATGAGTTGTCAATTGATAACGGGATCACATCATTAGGAGAATGATCTGATGGACAAGACCCATTCGTTAGCTTACATAATGATCGTTCAGTTTTATTGCTATTGCTTTCTTCTTGTCAAATACATATTCCTTCGACTATGAGATTATGCAACTCCCGGATACTGGAGGAATGCCTTATGTGATATCAAATGTCACAACATAACTGGGTTATTATAAAGATACTCTACAGGTATCTCTGAAGGTGTTTGTTGAGTTGGCATAGATCGAGATTAGGATTTGTCACTTCGAGTATCGGACAGGTATCTCTGGGCCCTCTCGGTAATACACATCATAAGCTTGCAAGCAAATGACTAAAGAGTTAGTAACAAGGTGATGTATTACGGAACGAGTAAAGAGACTTGTCGGTAACAAGATTGAACTAGGTATGAAGATACCGTCGATCGAATCTCGGGCAAGTAACATACTGATGGACAGAGGGAATTACGTACGTTGTCATAACGGTTCGACCGATAAGGATCTTCCTAGAATATGTAGGAGCCAATATGGGCATGCAGGTTCCGCTATTGGTTATTGACCAGAGAGTTGTCTCGGTCATGTCTACATAGTTCTCTAACACGTAGGGTTCACACGCTTAATGTTCGATGAGGATATAGTACTAGATGAGTTATGTGATTTGGTGACCAAATGTTGGTCGGAGTCCCGGGTGATATCACAGACATGGCGAGGAGTCTTGAAATGGTCGACAGGTAAAGATTGATATATAGGACGATGGAATTCGGATCCCGGAAGTGTTTCAGGGGTATCAGGTACTTATAGGTTCATCGAAAGGGGTTCCGGGCACCCCCGGCAAAAGATATGGGCCTTATGGGCCAAGAGGGGAAACACACTAGCCACTAGGTGCTGGTATGCCCCCCATATGGCCGTCCTAAGGATGGGAAGGAAAGGGGAGTAGGGAAAGGAAAGTGTGGATTAGGATTCCCACTTCCCTCCCTCTCCCCCCCCCCTCTTTCCTTCTCCCTCGGTTAAATATGGCAGGGGGCGTTACTTGGGGAGGACCCCAAGTAGGATTCGGCCTACTTGGGGCACCTCCTGGCAGCCTCCCCTCTCCCTCCCACCTATATATATGTGGGGTGATACGTCCATTTTGCATCATGTTTTCCTACTGTTATTTATGATGTTTTTATACATAATAATGCCTTTTGGAGTAATTCTAATGTCTTTTCCCTCATAATTTGCCAGGTGCACACCAAGAGGGAGAATTCCGGCAACGGGTTGAAACTTCACGGAGAATTTTTATGGAATATATGAAGAATATTGTAGCAAATAAGTACCAGAGGGGCCCACCAGGTGGGCACAACCCACCTGGACGCGCCAGGGAGCCCAGGCGTGCCCTGCTGGGTTGTGCTCACACAGGCCTACCTCCGGTGCCCATCTTCTGATATATAGGTGATTTTGACCTAGAAAAAATGAGGAGATGACTTTCGTGATGGAGCACCGCTGTCTCGAGGCAGAACTTGGGCATGAACACTTTTACCCTCCGGCGGAGCGATTCCGCCGGGGGAACTTCCCTCCCGGAGGGGGAAATCATCGTCATCATCATCACCAACAACTCTCCCATCTTTGGGAGGGCAATATCCATCAACATCTTCAACAACACCATCTCATCTCAAACCCTAGTTCATTTCTTGTGTTCAATCTTGTTACCAGAACTATAGATTGGTGCTTGTGGGTGACTAGTAGTGTTGATTACATCTTGTAGTTGATTACTATATGGTTTATTTGGTGGAAGATTATATGTTCAGATCCAATATGCTATTTAACACCCCTCTGATCTTGAGCATGATTATCATTTGTGAGTAGTTACTTTTGTTGGTGAGGTCACGGGAAATCATGTGAACTTGATGTGTGTTCGATATTTTGATAGTATGTATATTGTGAGTCCCTTAGTTGTGTCATGTGCACGTCGACTACATGACACTTCACCATATTTGGGCCTAAGGGAATGCATTGTGGAGTATAAATTAGATGATGGGTTGCGAGAGTGACAGAAGCTTAAACCCCATTTTATACACTATTCCGTACGGGACCGATTGGATCCAAAAGTTTAATGCTGTGGTTAGAATTTAATCTTAATACTTTTCTCGTAGTTGCGGATGCTTGCGGGAGGGTTAATCATAAGTAGGAGGTTTATTCAAGTAAGAACAACACCTAAGCACCGATCAACCCATATATCAAATTATCAAGGTAGCAAACGCAAATCGAACCAACATGGTGAAAGTGACTAGATGAAATTCCCGTGTACCCTCAAGAACGCTTTGCTTATCATAAGAGACCGTTTTGGCCTGTCCTTTGCCTCAAAAGGATTGGGATACCTTGCTGCACTTTTTATACTATCATTGTTGCTTTCTCGTTACAAATTATCTTGCTATCAAACTACTCTGTTACTTACAATTTCAGCACTTGCAGACATTACCTTGCTGAAAACCACTTGTCATTTCCTTCTGCTCCTCGTTGGGTTCAACACTCTTACTTATCGAAAAGCTACAATTGATCCCATATACTTGTGGGTCATCAAGGCTATTTTCTGACGCCATTGCCGGGGAGTGAAGCGCCTTTGGTATGTGGACTTTGGTAAGGAAACATTTTTCTAGTGTGCTGAAATTTACTATCACTTATTACTATGGAAAACAATCCTTTGAGAAGTATGTTCGGGGTATCTTCACCTCGACCGGAAACACAATTAGCTATCCCTCAACCCACTGCACCTTCTGAAAATATTGAATATGGAATTCCTTCAGGTATCATAGAATAACTGCTAGCTAATCCTTATGCAGGAGATGGAACCGAACATCCTGATATGCACTTGATATATGTGGAAAAATTTGTGGGTTATTCAAGCTTGCAGGTTTACCCGGAGATGAAGTTATGAAGAAGGTTTTCCCTTTAACTTTGAAGGTAAAAGCATTGGCATGGTATAGGCTATGCGATGATATTGGATCTTGGAATTGGAATCGATTGAAATTGGAGTTCCACCAAAAAAATTATCCTATGCATCTAGTTCATCGTGATCGGAATTACATATATAATTTTTGGCCTCGTGAAGGAGGAAGTATCGCTCTAGCTTGGGGAAGGCTTAAATCAATGTTATAGTCATGCCCCAATCATGAGCTCTAAAGAGAAATTATAATCTAGAATTTTTATGCTCGGCTTTCTCATTATGATCGATCCATGCTCGATACTTCTTGTGCTGGTTCTTTTATAAAGAAGACTATTGAATTCCAGTGAGATCTTTTGGAAAGAATTAAACGCAACTCTGAAGATTGGGAACTCGACGAAGGTAAAGAGTCGGGTATTAAGCTAAAGTATGATTGTGTTAAATCTTTTATGAATACCGATGCTTTTCAAAAGTTTAGCACTAAATATGGACTAGACTCTGAGATAGTAGCCTCCTTTTGTGAGTCATTTTCTACTCATGTTGATCTCCCTAAAGAGAAGTGATTTAAATATCACCCACCTATTAAAGAAGAAATTAAAGAACCGGTACTAGCTAAAGAAGAAACTATACTTTATAATGTTGATCCAGTTGTTCCTACTCCTTATATTGAGAAACCACCTTTCCCTGTTAGGATAAAGGAACATGCTAAAGTTTCAACTGTGGTTAACAAAATCTATATTAGAGCACCTAAACCTGATGAACAAATCAAAGTAGAGCCTAGCATTGCTATGGTTAAGGATCTCCTAAAATAAAATATAGATGGGCATGTTATTTACTTCTGTTATGAAGCTACTAGAATTGCTAAACCTGATAAAGAAGATGCCATGTCCAAAAGATATCAAAGGTATCCGTAATTTCCTAGGTCATGTTAGTTTCTATAGGATATTTATCAAAGACTTCTCTAATATTTCTAGGCCTCTTACGAATCTTTTGCAAAAGGATATTCCTTTTGTTTTGGATGATGATTGTTTAGAAGCCCTCGAAACACTCAAGAAAGCCTTAATTTCTGCACCTATTGTTCAACAACCTGATTGGAACTTGCCTTTTGAAATTATGTGTGATGCTAGTGATTATGTTGTTGGTGTTGTTCTAGGACAAAGAGTTGATAAGAAACTGAATGTTATTCATTATGCTAGTAAAACTGTAGACAGTGCTCAACGAAATTATGCAACTACTGAAAAAGAATTCTTAGCAGTAGTGTTTGCATGTGATAAATTTATATCTTACATTGTTGATTCAAAAGTAATTCTTCACAACGACCATGCCGCTATTAAATACCTTATGGAAAAGAAAGATGCTAAACCTAGACTTATTCGATGGGTTATCTTGCTACAAGAATTTGATTTACATATCACTGATAGAAAAGGAGTTGAGAACCTCGTAGCTGATAATTTGTCTAGGCTTGAAAATGTGCTTGATGACCCATTACCTATTGATGATAGTTTTCCTGATGAGCAGTTAGCTCCAATAAATGTTGCTCATAATACTCCTTGGTATGCTAACTATGCTAATTACATTGTTGCTAAATATTTACCACCTAGTTTCACATACCAACAAAATAAAAATTTCTTCTATGATTTAAGACACTACTTTTGGGATGACCCACATCGTTATAAATAAGGAGTAGATGGTATTATTAGATGGTGTGTACCTGAGCATGAACAGGGACAAATCCTATGGAAATGTCACTCCAAAGTATATGGAGGACATCATGCTGGAGATAGAACGGCTCACAAGGTATTGCAATCTGGATATTATTTGCCTACTCTCTTCAAGGACGCCCGTAAGTTCGTCTTATCTTGTGATGAATGTCAAAGAATAGGTAATATCGATAAGCGTCAAGAAATGCCTATGAATTATGCACTTGCAGTTGAACCATTTGATGTTTGGGGATTTGATTACATGGGACCTTTTCCTTCCTCTAGTGGGTATACACATATTTTGGTTGTTGTTGATTATGTTACTAAATGGGTAGAAGCTATTCCAACCAGTAGTGTTGATCACAACACCTCTATTAAAATGCTTAAGGAAGTTATTTTCCCAAGGTTTGGAGTCCCTAGATATTTAATGAATGATGGTGGTTCACACTTTATTCATGGTGCTTTTCGTAAAATGCTTGCCAAGTATGATGTTAACCATAGAATTGCATCACCTTATCATCCTCCATCTAGTGGTCAAGTTGAACTTAGTAATAGAGAAATAAAATTAATTTTGCAAAAGACTATCAATAGGTCCCGGAAGAATTGGTCTAAGAAATTAGATGATGCACTTTGGGCTTATAGAACAGCGTATAAAAATCCTATGGGTATGTCTCCTGATAAAATGGTTTGTGGAAAAGCTTGCCATTTGCCTCTTGAATTAGAACATAAAGCATATTGGGCAATTAAAGAACTCAACTATGATTTCAAACTTGCCGGTGAAAGGAGGTTATTTGATATTAGGTCATTAGATGAATGGAGAACCCAAACTTATGAAAACGCCAAGTTGTTTAAAGAAAAAGTTAAAAGATGGCATGATAAGAGAATCCAAAAGCGTGAGTTTAAAGTCAGAGAATATGTACAACTCTTGTTTCAGATTCTTTGCAGGAAAACTCCTCTCAAAATGGGAAGGACCCTATGTTATCGAGGAGGTTTATCTGTCTGGAGCCATCAAAATAAATAATGCCGAAGGTATTAACCTGAAGGTTGTTAACAGGCAGCGATTAAACATTATATCTCACATACGCCCATTAATGTTGAAAGTAATATTATCCAAACTATGACACCAGAAGAACACATAAAAGAGTCCTTCCGGAACACTCCAGAATCATGAAAATAAGGAGGTACGTGATACGGTAAGTAAACGGACTATGAAAAATCCGCAACAATATTTTTTGTCAGTTTTGGAATATTTAGAAAATTAAGAAAATAAGAAACTTTGAGGAAGCGTAACCTGGTGGGCACAAGACACCAGGGCGTGCCTCGCAAGCCAGGCGCGCCCAGGTGGGTTGTGCCCACCTGGGGTACCTTCCAAACTCCGTTTTTCTACACTTTCCCAAGATAAAATATCTTTGTATACCCACCGAACTTGTTGACCACCGTATCACAGAGAAATCTTCTGTTCTCTTTTCTTGGTATTTTTGGTCAGATCTGTTAAGCCAGGCATCATGTCTTCTTCCTCCTCCAACAACGTAGAAGAGGATGCTTGGTTGATGAAGATCGAGCTGAATAGAGAAGAGCCCATAGAAGCTGTCAAGCGAGACGAGAGCAAGGAGGCTACCGTAGATCAACCCCCGGTGTTTGAGCAAGCACTACCAGCCGAGGAGGAAGAAGAAGATATCCTTAAACCTTACTATGCTCTTCTTACTCCTACTAAGATTGAAGCCTTTCGCATCATTGAAATGGTTCATGTGCAAAATTAGTATCTCACCCGTGAAAATATTCTACATCAAGAGCACATCATCAACCTTCGGAGCATCATCCGTGGATTGGAGAATCTCTTGATCCTTAAGGACAGGATCGCTTCATAGCCACCTTCCTCTTCATCACCAAAAGAAAATTGAGTATCGGGTATGGGCACTCCCCTTGGATTCCGCCAAGCTTGGGGGAGGTGCCCCGGTATCGTATCATCCCCACTATCTTTTGCCTTTACTTATTTTAGTTCGATATTTTGCTTTAGATGAATAAAAGTCTAGTTCGGTCCTTTCTTTTCGAGAGTTTGCTTAGTGATCTATCTTTGTAATCGTGTGCAAGATATATAATAAAGTTCGGTTTGAGTTTTTGCTTTCTTTACCTTCAAGTTGCAATAGAAAGAAAGGAAATAAATAAGAATAAAGGAAAATAAATGAAAAGGATCATATGTTAATCTTATTGTAAGTGATGACACCTCATAACAAAATGTATAAGTAGGAAATTTTATTAGAGATTGACAAACATAGCATTAGTAAATGATGCAACTCATGAAAGTATTAATAAGGGAAGAGAAGATTCACATATAAATATACTATCCTAGAAATCTTTTGTAATTGTGAGCCCCCATCAAATTATTATATGCCAAAATTGTTGACATTGGACAAGGAAAACAACTTAATTATTTATGTTTGTTCATATTCACATAGAAGTCATATTGTCATAGATCCTTTAACATGTGGTGCTTGCCCCTATCTTTGCTAGCCAAAAATTCCGCAGTAAGTAGAGATACTACTTGTGCATCCAAAAATCCTTAAACCCAAATCTTATTTTCAAGAGTCCACCATACCTACCTACGGATTGAGAAGATCCCTCAAGTAAGTTGTCATCGGTGCAATAAGGCGATAAAAATTGCTTCTAAAAACGTGAGATCATTTTGTGTAATAAAAAATTTGAGCTTTGTACGGACTTGTGATGGTGAAGAATAAAAGCGATAGACTGCATAATTAAGGTTGCCATCACAAGGGGCAATACAACGTGCGTTCTTTTGCACTAAGGGGTTGAGCATACAAACGAATAAGCGCATGGCAACTTCTGCTTCCCTCTGCGAAGGGTCTATCTTTTACTTTTATGTATTCACTTTTATGCAAAGATTCAAACTTTTCTCTCTATTCCTTTTTTATTTTCTCCTCTGCCAAGCATCATGTGGTGAGGTAAGATCTAGGCACATATGTCAAGTTGAATATGGGTAGCATGAGTTTTTATTGTTGACATCACCCTTGTGGTGGATACGTTGGGAGGCGAAACAATAATCCCCTATCTTTCTATATGTCCGGTTGAAACGTTTTGCTCATGTGTATGTGGTGAGTGTTAGCAATCATAGAAGGCTATATGATGGTTGAGTATATTGACTTGCCTAAAGGCTCTGATACGCGACCCTTCCTGAAAAGATGATGAATTGTAGTTGCAAAGTTGACTGGGAACATAGTTTGTTGGTTTCTAATAGAGTTTTTGCTTTATACTTCAATAGTGTGATGAATTATCACTTATTCATGAGAAGTCTATGATAAAAGTTCTATGATAAGAGTCCTATGTTTAAGGTTGTTGCTGTTATAACATGATGCTTCTATGTACGTATTTTGTTTTTATCGACACCTCTCTCTCTCTCTAAGCATGTGGACATGTTTTTCGATTTCGATTTTCGATTGAGGACAAGCGAGGTCTAAGCTTGGGGGAGTTGATATGTCCATTTTGCATCAGGTTTTCCTACTGTTATTTATGATTTTTTTATACATAATAATGCTTTTTCGAGTAATTCTACTGCCTTTTGTCTCATAATTTGCAAGGTGCACACAAAGAGGGAGAATTTCGGCAGCTGGAAATCTGGACCTGGAAAAGCTATGTCAGGTTACCTATTCTACAGAACTCCAAACAGGATGAAACTTCATGGAGAATTTTTATGGAATATATGATGAATATTGGAGCAAATAAGTACCAGAGGGGGGCCACCAGGTGGGCACAACCCACCTGGGCGCGCCAGGGAGCCCAGGCACGCCCTGGTGGGTTGTGCTCACCCGGGCCTACCTTCGGTGCCCATCTTCTGGTATATAGGTCATTTTGACCTAGAAAAAATGAGTAGACGACTTTCGGATGGAGCGCGGCCGTCTCGAGGCGGAACTTGGGCAGGAGCACTTTTGCCCTCCGGCGGAGCGATTCCACCGGGGAAACTTCCCTCCCTGAGGGGGAAATCATCATCGTCATCATCACCAACAACGCTCCCATCTTGGGGAGGGCAATCTCCATCAACATCTTCAACAACACCATCTCATCTCAAACCCTAGTTCATTTCTTGTGTTCAATCTTGTTACCAGAACTATAGATTGGTGCTTGTGGGTGACTAGTAGTGTTGATTACATCTTGTAGTTGATTACTCTATGGTTTATTTGGTGGAAGATTATATGTTCAGATCCAATATGATATTTAATACCCCTCTGGTCTTGAGCATGATTATCATTTGTGAGTAGTTACTTTTGTTCTTGAGGTCACGGGAGAAATCATGTTGTAAGTAATCATGTGAACTTGATATGTGTTTGATATTTTGATAGTATGTATGTTGTGATTCCCTTAGTGGTGTCATGTGAACGTCGACTACATGAGACTTCACCATATTTGGGCCTAAGGGAATGCATTGTGGAGTAGCAATTAGATGATGGCTTACGAGGGCGACAGAAGCTTAAATCCTAGTTTATGCGCTATTCCGTAAGGGACCGATTGGATCCAAAAGTTTAATGCTATGGTTAGAATTTATTCTTAATACCTTTCTCGTAGTTGTGGATGCTTGCGGGAGGGCTAATCATAAGTAGGAGGTTTGTTCAAGTAAGAAAATCACCTAAGCACCGGTCCTCCCTCATATCAAATTATCAAAGTAGCGAACCCAAATCGAACCAACATGGTGAAAGTGACTGCATGAAATTCCCGTGTACCCTCAAGAACGCTTTGCTTATCATTAGAGACCATTTTGGCATGTCCTTTGCACCAAAAGGATTGGGATACCTTGTTGCACTTTTGGTACTACCATCGTTACTTGCTCATTACAAATTATCTTGCTATTAAACAACTCTGTTACTTACAATTTTAGCACTTGCACACATTACCTTGCTGAAAACCACTTGTCATTTCCTTATGCTCCTCGTTGGGTTCGACACTCTTACTTATCGAAAAGATCTAGAGTTGATCCCATATACTTGTGGGTTATCAGGGGGCGCCCCAGCACACACCAGATAAATTGTTAGCCGTGTGTGGCGCCCCCCTCCACCTTTTACACCCCGATCATATTTTCGTAGTGCTTTGGCGAAGCCCTGCGGAGATCTCTTCACCATCATCGGCACCATGCGTCGTGCTGATAGAACTCATCTACTACCTCAACGTCTTGCTGGATCAAGAAGGCGAGGGACGTCACCAAGCTGAACATGTGCAGAACACGAAGGTGTCGTGCGTTCGGTACTTGATCGGTTGACGTGAGAAGAAGTTCGACTACATCAACTGCATTGTGAATTGCTTCTGCTTACGGTCTACGAGGGTACGTAGACACACTCTCCACCTTGTTGTTATGCATCTCCATGGATAGATCATTGCATGTGCATAGAATTTTTTTTGTTTTTCCATGCAATGATTCCCAATAGTGGCATCATGAGCGAGGTCTATGCGTAGATGATATGCATGAGTAGAACACAAAGAGTTATGGGCGGTGATAGTCATACTACTTACCACCAACGTTTTATTTTGATTCGGCGGTATTGTGGGATGAAGTGGCCCGGACCAACCTTACATGTCCATGCACATGAGACCGGTTCCACCGACTGACATGCAACTAGTTTTGCATAGAGGTGGCTAACAGGTGTCTATTTCTCCTACTTTAGTTAAATCGAATTTGACTATGGCCGGTCCTTGGAGAACGTAAAACAGCAAATTTGATGAGTCACCGTTGTGGTTTTTTCTGTAGGTAAGAATAGTTCTTGCTACAAACCCGTAGCAGCCACGTAAAACTTGCAACAACAAAGTAGAGGACATCTAACTTGTTTTTGCAGGGTATGATGTGATGTGATATGGTCAAGACATGATGTGATATACGTTATTGTATGAGATGATCATCTTTTGTAAGATATCTGGCAACTGGCAGAAGCCTTATGGTTGTCTCTTTATTGTATGAAATAACGCCATGTAATTGGTTTACTTTATCGCTATGAGTTAACAATTGTTGTAGAAGCAACAATTGGCGACACGACCACGACACGACAATGGTGATCAAGGTGTCGAGCTAGTGACGATGGAAATCATGACGATGCTTTGGAGATGGAGATCAAAAGCACAAGATGATTATGGCCATATCATGTCACATATTTTTGATTGCATGTGATGTTTATTTTATATGCATCTTATTTTGCTTAGAACGCCGGTAGCATTATAAGATGATCCCTTCACTAAATTTCAAGGTAAAAGTGTTCTCCCTGAGTATGCACCATTGCTACAGTTTGTCATTTTGAGACACCACGTGATGATCGGGTGTGATAGACTCTACGTTCACATACAACGGGTGTAAGACAGTTTAACACATGCGGAATACTTGGGTTAAACTTGATGAGCCTATCATGTATAGGCATGGCCTCGGAACATTGGAGACCGAAAGGTCGAACGTGAATCATATAGTAGATATGATCAACATAGAGATGTTCACCACTGATGACTACCCCATCTCACGTGATGATTGGACATGGGTTAGTTGATTTGGAACACGTATCACTTAGATGACTTGAGGGATGTCTATTTAAGTGGGAGTTCTTAAGTAATTTGATTAATTGAACTTAAATTTATCATGAACTTAAGTCTTAATAGTTTTTGCATATCTATGTTGTAGATCAATAGCTCGCGATTTAGCTCCCTATATTTTTGATATATTTCGAGAGAAAACTAAGTTGAAAGATTATAGCAGCAATGGTGCGGACTGGGTCCGTGATCTGAGGATTATCCTCATTTCTGCACAGAACAATTATGTCCTTGATGCACCGCTAGGTGACAGACCTATTGAAGGAGCAGATGCACATGTTATGAATGTTTGGCAAGCTCGATATGATGACTACTTAATAGTTTAGTGTGCCATGCTTTGCGGCTTAGAACCGGGACTTCGAAAATGTTTTGAATGCCACGGAGCATATGAGATGTTGCAAGAGCTGAAATTGGTATTTCAGACTCATGACTGTGTCGAGAGATATGAGACCTCTGACAAGTACTTTGCCTACAAGATGGAGGAGAATAGCTTAGCCAGTGAGCATGTGCTTAGAATGTCTAGGTACTACAATCGCTTGAATCAAGTGGGAGGTAATCTTCCAGATAAGATAGTGATTGACAAAGTTCTCTAGTCACTATCACCAAGCTACTAGAACTTCGTGATGAACTATAATATGCAAGGGGTGACGAAAACGATTCCCGAGCTCTTCCCGATGCTGAAATCGGCGAAGGTAGAAATCAAGAAAGAGCATCAAATGTTGATGGTTAACAAGGACACTAGTTTCAAGAAAAAGGGCAAGGGAAAGAAAGGGAACTTCAAGAAGAATGGCAAGCAAGTTGCTACTCCCGTGAAGAAGCCGAAAGCTGGACCTAACCCTAAAACTGAATGCTTCGACTGCAAAAGGGAATAGTCACTAGATGCGGAACTGTCCCAAAAACTTGGTGGATAAGAAGGATGGCAAAGTGAACAAAGGTATATTTGATATACAAGTTATTGATGTGAACCTTACTAGTATTCATAGTATCCCCTGGGTATTTGATACTGGTTCAGTTGCTAAGATTAGTAACTCAAAACAGGAGGTGCAGAATAAATAGAGACTAGTTAAGGGCGAGGTGATGATGTGTGCTGGAAGTGTTTCCAAGATTGATATGATCACCATCGCACACTCCCTCTACCTTCGGGATTAGTGTTGAGCCTCAATAAATGTTATTTGGTGTTTGCGTTGAGCATAAATATGATTAGATCATGTTTATTGCAATACGGTTATTCATTTAAGTGAGAGAATAATTGTTGTTCTGTTTACATGAATAAAACCTTCTATGGTCATACACCCAATGTGAAGGGTTTACTGAATCTCTATTGTAGTGATATGCATATTCATAATATTGATGCCAAAAGATGCAAAGTTGATAATGATAGTGCAACATACTTGTGGCACTGCCGTTTAGGTCACATTGGTGTAAAGCGCATGAAGAAACTCCATGCAGATGGACTTTTGGAATCACTTGATTATGAATCATTTTATACATGGAAACCATGCCTCATGGGCAAGATGATTAAAACTTCGTTCTACGAAACAATGGAGCGAGCTAATGACTTATTGGAAATAATACATAATGATGTACGTGGTCCGATGAGTGTTGAAGCATGCGGTGGGTATCGTCATTTTCTGACCTTCATAGATGATTTGAGTAGGTATGGGTATATCTACTTAATGAAACACAACTCTGAAATATTTGAAAAGTTCAAAGAATTTCAGAGTAAAGTGGAGAAGCAACGTAACAAGAAAATAAAGTTTCTACGATCTGATCACAGAGGAGAATATTTGAGTTACGAGTTTGGCCTTCATTTAAAACAATGTGGAATTGTTTCATATCTCATGCCACCTAGAGCACCACAACGTAATGGTATGTCTGAATGTCGTAACCGCACTTTATTAGATATGGTGCGATCTATGATGTCTCTTACTAATTTACCACTATCATTTTGGGGTTATGCATTAGAGACAGCCGCATTCACGTTAAATAGGGCACCGTCTAAATCTGTTGAGACGACACCGTATGAACTTTGTTTTGGCAAGAAATCTAAGTTGTCGTTTCTTAAAGTTTGGGGTTGCGACACTTATGTCAAAAGGCTTCAGCCTGATAAGCTCGAACCCAAATCGGAGAAGAGTGACTTCATAGGATACCCTAAGGAAACAATTGGGTACACCTTCTACCATAGATTCGAAGGCAAGATCTTTGTTGCCAAGAATGGAGCCTTTCTAGAGAAGGAGTTTCTCCTGAAAGAAGTGAGTGGGAGGAAAGTAGAACTTGATGAGGTAATTGTACCTTCTCTCAATTTGGAAAGTAGCACATCTGAGAAATCCGTTCCCATGATGCCTACACCAAATAGAGAGGAAGCTAATGATGATGATCATGAAACTTCAGATCAAGTTACTACTGGATGTTGGAGATATGCCCTAGAGGCAATCATGTATGATGATATTTCCTATGTGTTTATGAATAAAGAAAGTCCTTGGACATTATCAATGATGTGTATCAGCAAGTACATGACTTGCTTGTGGGACTATGCATTGTATGATGACTGTCCTAAAAGGTCCCTAGTCGAAAGGCTGTGTGGACGCGCAGCCAACTAGACTAGCATATGACACGGTCGATGGCTTGGTCTCACTAGCCATGGAGCATTGGATGCTAACCGGATAATATGGACTTGGAAGGATCTAGTCGGATTCAATGTAGTCGGATCCGAGTTGAGATAAGGTTCGAGTCGGACAGACCCAACTATGAGACGCAGCGATATGTCATCTATGAGTCTCTAGTACAACATATGTTCTATGTCCTAAGACCTAAGATGACGCATGTACTCGGGATGGTGAAGACTTGCTTTGGGCCGACCAAACACTACTCCGTAACTAGGTAGTTATAAAGGTAGGTTTTGGGTTTGTCCAGAACCATGGTGCGAGACGTGGTCGAGCAAGATGGGATTTGCCCCTCCAATCAGGAGAGATATACTCTGGGCCCCTCGTGTGATCCGACCAGGATAAGCCTGGCCATGCGACAAGGATTATGAGATAATCCGTTTTGTGGTCGGCATCACTGGAACGAGAAAGAGGTCGACTAGCACAAGGATGACAGACTCGCCTTCAGCTCGACAACATATATCGTGTGGCAAAAGGAATGGAAGTGTGATGTACAGGTTCGCTAACCAGCTTCATAGTCTGCTTGGTCTTCGGCATGCCTTGCTAGAGGCCGCTACCAACCGTGCAGTTCGGAGGTGATCTGAACTGCGACCAAGCCGACTTAAACCTAAGGGGTCGCACGCTTAAGCGAAGGAACCTACGAGGTCAGATCCGAGGACACTGGTCGGATGTGATCCGAACTGTATTCGGATTGTGGCCGAGTAGACTTATGGGCTTTAGGGTCCGTGCGAGGCCCAAGTGTTGAGCCCGCGACGGATGCCTATATATAGTGGAGGTGCAGCACACTCACGTGGATGATCGCTTCGGCGCTGTCACTAGGGTTTGCATGTGTTGCGAATAGACACCTCCACTCGCCGACGGTTGTGTGATTGGACCTAGCAGTCCGCCGCAAGACGTTCCTCCTGCACCGTGGATACCGTTAGAGGCGGTGCACTTGCGCCGCTCTGGCGAACCTGTACGTGGGAACCGACCACCAGTTGTACGAGGGAGATCGGACGAGCAGGAGAAGATCCACGCACACGCGCTGCCCCAACTCTTCTTCCGATGCATGGCACTGCACGTCTAGTGGTAACGAACTGTGATCCATCTCCCGTAGCATGTTCTTGGTTGTTCTGCGTGGAGGAAATTTTAATTTATAGTCGATGCACCCTACCGTAGATCCCAACAGTGGTATCAGAGCCTCTGCTATAGGATTTGGATTCAGATCGTATGCATATTAGATATGTGGAGGCAATAGATGCGATCTATTGTCATTGATAAGATTGGCTGTGTGCACGATTGATGAGATCAACTGCACATGGGGATCGATGTGGCTATGTTTTCTGATGATTGGGATCGATGAGGCCGTGAAACGATCTACCCCTACCGGTCGGTTATCCGCCATCGGGGTTAACAGTGAAACGTAAATCCAAATCGGATTCACGATGATCGATGAGATCGGTCAGATCATAGAATTTGGGCGCCGTGTGCGTAGCGCCTTGTATTTCGTACACGATCACTCAAACCGGTAGAATGGATTCTATACATAACTTTATTTTGCAGGGTTTGATGTGAATAGTATGGCTCATGTGTATGTGATGCATGTGTGTAAATTATACATGGCCTGCGTGTCATGTTTATCAGCCGGCAGGAGCCAAAGTGTTGTCATTATATTGTATAACGACCTGCGTGTCGACTTGTGACTCTATGTAAGATTCATTACTAGATGTAGTAGTTGTATAATAGAAATCAGGTTGGTGGCTTGGCGTCCCGGTGTGACAAACAAGATGGAGTTCCTAGATGGTCATCGGAGTCGGAGCCAACCTGGAAGAACATCCATGAAGGAGCCATACTATTTCACAATATGTGTTTATTTGTGATTGTTATGCTTCCTTGTTTTCTATGCATGTTAGAATGGTAGAAATATCCCTCATGAATATCAAGCGAATTGCCATCCCTGATGTTGCACCTTCGCACGTCAAGTACGTCTAGTAGTGGGCTCATAAAATTGGGGTGCTGCTAGGTGTCCTTGAACTGAAGGGTTCGTGTCAGACACGGACATGCACTGCATTAGGTTGACTTGACAAGGCTATCAAAACGGTTTTGGGCCTTGTGGCAAAAGAGGTCGGGAGCCAGGGTATGAGATACCTACCCGACCGACAGGAGTCGTATAGAGATACGATTAGCAAGGAGTTGCTTACTGGATAGGCATGTTGTCTAGAAGTGATGCTAAAGCTCACTAGTCGCATGTGCTAGTCGGATCCTGAATCACTGAGAGTTTGCGGAGGGATGCTGACTTCAGTGGGAGTATTTTTGTTTAAGGCTAGAATTACTCTACATAAACACATTGCTTAGTGATTGCATATTTATCTGTTGTAGATCAATGGCACCACCTGCTCAACCCAATTTTTCATTGAAATCAATTCTGGAAATGATAAACTGAATGGAACAAACTTTACTGGATACGTATTGAAAGTGGGAGCAATTAGCTAGAGTAGCTCCATGCAGGGCATTGTAGACATAGAAATTTGCAAAAATACATACAGATCAGAATGTGGCAGACTCGTTGACTAAACCCCTCTCACAAGCGAAACATGACACACCTTATTACTCTTTGGCTGTTAATCACATGGTGATGTGAACTAGATTATTGACTCTAGTAAACCCTTTGGGTGTTGGTCACATGTCGATGTGAACTATGGGTGTTAATCACATGGCAATGTGAACTATGGGTATTATTCATATGGTGATGTGAACTAGATTATTGACTCTAGTGCAAGTGGGAGACTGAAGGAAATATGCCCTAGAGGCAATAATAAAGTTGTTATTTTATATTTCCTTATTCATGATAAAGGTTTATTATTCATGCTATGAATGTATTGATCAGAAACCTAAATAGATGTGTGAATAAATAAACAAACACCGTGTCCCTAGTGAGGCTCTACTTGACTAGCTCGTTGATCAAAGATGGTTAAGGTTTCCTAACCACGGACATGAGTTGTCATTTGATAACAGGATCACGTCATTAGGAGAATGATGTGATGGACAAGACCCATTCGTTAGCTTAGCATAATGATCCTTCAGTTTTATTGCTATTGCTTTCTTCATGTCAAATACATATTCCTTCAACAAAACTTTCATGAAGATCAATGGACAAAATAAACTTGATTCCTTGTAATAGTTTTGAGATATGATGATATAATATGTGAGTCATGTTGATGAGTAATTATGCTTTAGTAAGAATATTGGTGTTAAGGTTTCTGATTCCCTATGCAAGCACGAAAGTCAATAGTTATGCAATGAAATTATATCCTACTTGTGGTGCATTATTCGGTGTTAGTTATGCTTAATGCTCGCTTATGAGATTTTTTTATTCTTGGTTGGTCGCTTCTCAATCTTTTGCTAGCCTTCATTTTGCACTAAGTATGATCACTACTTGTGCATCCAAAATCCTTTAAACCAATTTTGCCATATGAGTCCACTATACCTACCTATATGCGGTATTCTTTTGCCGTTCTAAGCAAATTTGTATGCGCCATCTCTAATTTTCAAAATAAACTTTTCTTTTGTGTGCTCGTACCGGTCATGAAACGGTAGGGGGCGGCTAATATATTTCCATGCTAGATGTGTTATTCTCAAGATGAGTGTTTATTCACTTGTCATTGCACGAGAGTACCGCAAAGGTATTAGGGATGCCCAGTCCCGAAATGAAAAATGAATTTACTTTATGTTGTCAAATAATAAATTCCTTGGGGAGTGTTGGTATCAAGGGCACCCGTGGATACAGTTAGCCATGGAAAATGAAAGTATGGTGGAAAAAGGAATAAACTTTATTTTCTGTTTGGGAACCGCATATGATATATCTAGCATGGAAACTATTGGGAACCACTCGATCGCTTTCGTTGACAGGAAAAGCATCACTACAAAAAAAGACACATCCGTGACATTTTGGGTCAAACGAAAAAAGATCCTGTCATACTTATGACACTTCTATGACGATAATTGTGACAAAACCCGGTATCATCATAGATGTGGTGGGCTCCTACTTCTATGAAAACAAATCATGACAGAAAATGGGCTTTTCGTCTTGGGTGGGCCGGAGACGCAGCTGCATGACATTCTTTGGGCCGTCCATGACGAGAAAAACCGTGGTAGAAGCGAGGGCGAGGAAAATATCGGGGTTTTCCCGGTTACGGTGGGTGGTCGGGGCCGAGCGATGCATGTTTCTCTCGTACACGCACGCCCGTGGGTGCGAGGCGTTGGGCTCTAGCTGAACCCGAGCGACGCGTTGGGCTCTAACTGAACCCGAGCAATTGCACTATAGGCTATGCGTTACTGATCCCGAGCGATCGATTCCTTTGCTACTACTACTAACTGAAGTCGATCGGTGCCACCTCTGGATGAACAGTGAGCGTTGCTGGGGGGTTTGGATGAACAGTTCCCGGTGTGGGTGGATGAACAGGACCCCGTGGTGTTGCCTCTGGATGAACAGGACCCCAATCGATCGAGCTAGTTGGGGTTGGATGAACAGGACCCCGTGGAGGGCTGGATGAACAGGACAACCCCGTGGAGGGCTGGATGAACAGGACGACCCCGTGGAGGGCTGGATGAACAATAGCCCATGGAGGGGTGGTTGAACAGGAGCCCATGTGGAGAGGGCTGGTTGAACAGTAGCCGGTGGAGTAGCGCGCGGTGGAGGATGGATGAATAGGAGCCCGTGGATGAACAGTCGCAGGTGGAGGCTGGAGGAGGTCGACGGTGGATGAACAGTAGCCCGTGGAGGCTGGAGGGGGTCGACGGTGGAATTGAACAGTATCCCGTGGAGTCCCGTTTTGCGGTACGCCACACCCCTGCCGATGAACATGACCCCCGTTTCGACCGTAGCACTCCAACACAAGTCTGTTTCCTCCGTTTTGCGGTACGCCACACCCCTCCCAATCAACAGGACCCCGTTTCGACCATAGGAGGTCCGTTTCCTCCATTTTGCGGTACGCCAGACCCCTCCCTATGAACAGGATCCCATTTCAAACATGGCCAGTCGAACACAAGGCCGTTTCCTCCGTTGTGCGGTACGCCAGGCCTTGTTTCCATCGGTTGTTGCATCCAAGCCCTCCCGATGAACGCGGCGACGCATTTCGTTCCGACCCAGCCGGTTGGCTCCCCATGAACATGATGACGACGTTGTTTCTTCGTTCCGACCCAGCCATGTACACAATCCCTAGTCGTACGTATGCGTGAGTAGGCATTCGAGACCCTGCCCCTATGTACGTACGCAGCCGTATTTTCTTTCTTGCACACTTGATGATGTACGTACGCGTACATGCTACATGCGCGCCTCTACTACGACTGCGCTCCTCTACATGGACCAGTGTGTACATACACGTCCGCGACCATAATGACAACACTACGTATGCTTCGACCAGGTGGGTCCCGACTATCACGCACTTCCTTGCGTGCGAAGATGTAGCTGGTGGGTCACAGCAGTCAGGGGGTGAATTGTTTTTTTTGCCCGGACGCACTTCCTTGCGTGCCAAGATGTAGCTGGTGGTCCCAGCAGTCAGGCGGGAAACGTTTTTTTCATGAAATACGGTGGCCCATCCGGTGGGTCCCCGCTGTCAGGTGGAGGAATAATTATTTTGCACGTAATAAGGAGGCACTTCCTTGCGGTTGCCGTGGACCCAACTTTCAGCCTCTCCACGTACAGTACTCTTGCGATGGAAGTCGGTCGTTGACCACATTGACCACGCCGCGCCGAGAGCACCATGTCGGTGGACGATGGCGAGGCCTAGGAAGGGGACGACGGGGAGCCGGGGAAGACGCGGCAGTGGATACCCACGCGTAGAGGAGTACGAGGGTTCATCGGTTCGGCTGCGGTGTGAGGTTGCCGTCACCGCAAAATAATAGGGGGTGTGGGTGAGTGGAGGGATGGCCTGGCCAGCGGTGGGAGTAGTAGGGGTGGTGAGGCCTCCGCGGCAGCACAGCCGGCCACGGGAGGCAGGAGCAGGCGGCACAACCGGCGCTGCTTTGGGCGGCTGGAGCAAGAAGACCAGAGGTTGAAGAAGCACGACGGCTGTTGGATGGACATCGTACGGTCACTGCAGCTAGAATCGTTTATATTGAGTTGACAAAGCCCTTGGTATGCGTCAACTTAGTATGCCCACAGGTCAGCTTCCGAAACGGTGCGCCCCAGATGTCAGGGGGAGGAATCATTTTTTGGGCGGGTGAAGCTAGAATATCCGAGATTGAAGAAGAAGAACGGCATCCGTTGGATGGACATCCAACGGCCACTGCTGCTAGAACTGTGTGTTGACTATAAGTTGACAAAGCCTTGCATACGCGTCAACTCTTTTTTTAGGGGACGCGTCAACTTAGTAAGGCCACAAGTTTCTGGCAGAGAACTTATAGCCCATTTGATATTTGTAAGAATGTGAAGCCAATTTTTGAACTCTAATGGAATTTCCCACATTTTGATTGGATCCCAAATATTTTTGTCCCGAAATTTCTAGTCAGATTAAATACAATTTCAATATAAATTTATATTACGTAAAAATCCAACGAAACATTGTGCTCGCAACAATAAATGAAATTAAAATTTTCAATATCCAAAAATAATATTTTATAAAGTAATTACGTGTTTGGTGCATTTTTTATAGTTACTACCTAGTTTTTATAATTACATCCCATTTATTATTTCTTAAAGCCCATTTTATTATTAAGCCTAATGCATCCCTCCTAGGAAAGATTTGCAGCCCAGCTAGGCAGAGAATAACAACTTGACCTTGCCTAGGTATTCCTTAAAAAAAGTATAGCTGGGCTAGCCATTTTCAGCTTGTAAAAAATTATTATCTGGGCAGGATATCTGGCCTGGGCTAGACGGGCCACAGCCTGCCCAGTTCATACCTGCGGCGATGTTTTTGTTGTTGTTCAGAGGAGAAAAATTAATATCTGGGTAAAACATCACTCAAGAAAAACTCTGCAGTGCTCACACCTCAAAAACACAAATACTGCTCGAGCTGCTTGGTCCCAGCTATCGGCCGCTTCTTGTGCAAATCTCTCGTTTATTAACTACATAGGTTGACAATGGTGTGGTACCGTGATGTCACGAAACCAGGAGGAAGCAAAAAAATTATAGTTTTATATACTAATAAGGAGGCACTTGCGTACGTGCGGCTATGGCCCTGGTGGCTCCCCACTGTTATCCTGTCCAAGTAAAGTCATCTCCTCATCCTCATGTCCGTTGACCATGTTGACAACACGAGACGGCAACGCCACGGCGAGCGCAACAACTTGAAGGACGACGGAGAGGGCCTCGCGGGCCCTACGGATGGTCTGATACAGCGCCCGCTGCTCATTCAGAAAGCCAGGATCATAGGGCCACATGTCCGTGACAGTATTGTCGTTCGCTTGTTCACCGGTGCTCGTTGAGGAGACGGAGGTTGCAACACAGGTCGTCCTGCACTGGTAGCTCTTCCGCCATTAGGGCGTCTAAGTGCGGCCGCACCCGCTCTATGGTGAACACGGCATGAACCGGCTTGGACAGTGGCGTCGGCTCCTGGTCGGAATCTACGTCCATCGTCTGATTGTTGTCGCTCAGCTCGGCGAGCTAGCTGGCGAGCCAGCATGTCCGGCTGCTGGATCGACCCGCTGCCAAGCATGAGTCAGACTGCCCTGGCCCACCAAGACCGCCTCCCTCGCGCGCGTGCGCTTTCCGCCTGAAATGGTCAGCCCCGCCCGCCCTGCTTCCCGGTGCAGGCGATTGCTCCACCTTCAAACGACACAAGTGTCGTCCGTCTGTCCTTCTGCCGCCCACATTAATGATACGCGGTTGTCGAGGCGGCTACTCCGGCACCACACACCGTCCCTCCGCCGCCCACCATTGCTATATAAACTGCTGCGCCAGCCATAGCCGTAGTCATCTGCATCTGTTCTCTTTCTCCTGTCCACACCACTACTGCCCACCATGGCTTCCTCGCGCTCAAGCGCTCTTCGGGACGGGCGAACAACGGACCACAAGGAGATGGCAGCCATTGCTGCTAACTGGCTGGCCGACAGGCAGACGAAGGACGACGATGTCCCAATAGGAGAACATGGTAGTCGACGATCTGGTGCCAACCCCCTCCTCCGCGCCATCCTCGCCAGTGCATTGCACCATGACCATTGGCGAGGCCCGTGCCCAATATATGGACACGGTGAGGCAGAAGCGTGAGGAGCAGTTCCGGGAGGCGCAGGTCGACACCGCCTACAACCACCATCTCCTCCAGGAGCACCTATAGGTGGAGGAGCAGATCGCCGTGGAGCGGGCGGAGCAGGAGGCGTTGCTCGACTCGTACCGCTCCGCCCGCGAGGGCCTCCTCGAGCGCTGGCGGTACCGCATGCGGGTGGTGGAGGCTGTGGCAACCTACAAAGAGGGCGATGAAGCGTCCGAGGCGCTGTTTGGCGAGACCGAGGACGAGGCAAAGGACCATGCCGGCTTCGATAAGTCCTTGCTCCCTGGCATCGACGAGGCCCTGCTTCGCCGAGGCCCCACGACACCAACAACGAGGCAGATGACACCGCCGGCTCCGCTGAGGCCCCACCCTGCCGGCAAAGAGGGGGAGGATTTCCCCCGCTCCGTCGAGGCGCCGCCTGCCGGTAACGAGATAGAGGACATCGTCGGCTCCGCCAAGGCCTTGCCACACAGAAAACAAGGAAAATTCGAACACGGTAGGTCATCGCTGCTCGGGTCCAAGTAAGGCCACTACTACTACCCTCCGGTTGCTGGCACTGAGTTGTACATCATAGAGCAATTCTATGATTACAGGATGATTGAAGAGCGCTCCGTGGTTGAGAAAGCTCATGAGATACCGTCATTTGTTAGAGAACTTGAGCCCAGACGCTGGTGGGTAGCTTCGGTTAATTAATTATACCTCCAGTGCACCCCTTTTTAGTTGAAGAATGTATGAAATGTAATGAAATCCGGCATGTTTATATGAAATCCGACCGTGTATGAATGAATTTATTTTGATTAGTTCTAATTATTGTATCACTGGCATTGGATGAACATGCAAAACAAGACGTACTAGCAGTATTCCTAGGGTGATCACCTCGTTTGCAGCAGTTTCACATGTACTCCCTCCGGTCCTTTCT
This sequence comes from Triticum aestivum, assembly GCF_018294505.1. Lineage (NCBI taxonomy): Eukaryota > Viridiplantae > Streptophyta > Magnoliopsida > Poales > Poaceae > Triticum > Triticum aestivum. The sequence goes on along the minus strand of NC_057806.1, from coordinate 387,001,504 downwards.
AGTCTGCATACAAGTTTTGTCTGCAATCAAAGTATCTCTACTTTGACCAATCTTATAGAAAAAAGTATGCACTTTCACAATGTCCGAAGTAAAAAGGAACAGAAAGAGTACAAAGAGTTTGAGCAGCTTTTTAGCGTTCCTGTACATTGCAATCAAACACACAAGCCTGGCAATTCATAGAGAACATTCAAAACAATCGATGATTATGCATCTCAGCGATTCACATGTCAGAGACAATATTTACTTCACAACTAAAGAATAAAGAAAAAATGGATCGACACTGCTGACAGCAAAGGGCGTCCCATTCGAAAATATCAAACACATGTCTTCTTGCTAAAATCAATGAGCAAAATTTGACAAGGTTGTCCCATTCCAAAATATCAAATGCCTACGATTGTGGAATGGGCAAGGTTTGCCATCAGTTCAGACATTGACATGGCACCTCGTGCTAAATAAACCATCTTTTCTTCTTGTGCAGTTCCACCAAAATCAACCAAATTCGCTCGGCACCTCATTTCTTGTGGTTGAAATGAATGATTCGATGTATTCATGAACATTTTGTGCAGTTCCCATTGAAATCAAGCTGAGCACCCCTGTTTGCACAAATACAAAAAAGTGATTAGTATAAAGCAAACTGTACTATGAATTGACAGTTTAAACAGGCACCTACATGGTCCATGTAGAGCACACTTTCAGAAAAAAAGGAACTCACCGGAAAGAATCCTAGACCAACATTGTACTTGTGCATCACAGCAAGAAAATGGAGATTTGTGAGCCATTTTGAGCTGAGGTTAGTTTAGTCTTGTGGGGGGTAATGTAACCATCCTTCAACTGCTCCTTCTGATGAGAAGATGGACAAGCCTTCTTCATCCTAGCATAATCGGAACTAGTCACTTCACGTATTCCATATTCTTCTTCAGAGGAGGATGATCCTGTTGTGCAAAGACAAGAGGACAACTAAATGTTAGCATCCCTGTTTGCTCGAAAAAAAAGGAAAGGAAATATTTAAAACAGCACAGATGAAGCACTTCTCAAGGACAATACCACTTTTTTATGACAATATCTAAACAGTAGCACAACACCAATAGAGATGACAAAGCTCAATCATATGGATGAAATCAGTGGGCGAGTACCAACCTTTGTCAGGAGGCTTATTGTGCAGAGCATACAGATGAATCACTTCTCCGGAACCATCTGTTGATATCTACTGTGGTGGCCATGCTTACTATATACTCCTCGATTAGTTTAATGTTTCCAACATCTTCTTGTGTAGTTCCAATAAAATATACGGTATCTTCAAAGAAGATCCCTATTTGCACAAGTAGAGATAATTACGTATTACATTAAGAGTGGCATCAAATCAGTGGTAAAATAATTGCTTGTTCCAGCCATAGCAATAAATTAAGATGCAAAACTATATCATTACTTGTGTCATCACAGTTCCAGTGCTTCATTACAGCACCGTGAGTTGATTTTTGTTTTTCTTCCGCTTGTTCTTCCCCTTCATCACTTGGTTCAATAACAGGTATAGCACTAAACAATGACATTAATTTTCTGATGAAAGTGGCAAAATACAGGCCAACAGTTGTGAAATATCCCTATCTTACCTCAATGGGATATTACGGTGCACATACAGATTGGAAGTCTTGTCTCCATTTGTGCAGTTCACTAAAATCAAGCAACATTACCATACAAGTAGCACAACATATGAAAGCACACTACAGAATCATGTGAAAGAAGGCTAGTACCGACCTCTCATGACGTGGAATTCAAACAACTCACGAGAAGAAGATTTGAACCAAATTTGCCAACACGGATAGGAAGTAAGATATCCTCTTATGCAGTTCCACTAAGATCAAGCAATCAAGCAACATTGTCGGTGTGACATTTTGGTTGAACTGCACAAAACACTCTTAAAACAAAAGTGTTTTGTGCAGTGCAACAAAAGGTCACAATGGCAACGGGGTAGAGTAGATAACCCTTTTTACACCAAGGTGCAAAGGAAACAACTAGTGGTCAATAATGGTGGATAACACGGAAGCCAACAAAAAGAAGCATCTACCTTATCTAAATGGGAAATAAAGCAAGATAGTAGCATTTCTCAAATGGTGGCATTGATTAATATTAACAGAGAGGTTATATTAACAATAGAATTCGTTAAACATGTAATTTGCTTTTAACTGTGGCATTGCATCAATTTTCCCGCGACATTATTAGAGGGTGTTTATTTACAGGGACATTTTGATGGAGGGACTAAAAAACTCCATGTCAGTCCCATCTAAACCAAACAGGAGGGACTTTTAGGGACTAAAAGTGGGCATTTGGGACTAAAGAAAGAAGACCCCGAGGGAGAGTCTTTTGGGACTTTTTCCAACAGTTGCCCCTGCCACGCATCGCACCTTGTCTCTATTAGTTCATTACTAGGGGTAACATGGTCTTTTAGCATGTCATTTAAACCTCTAGTCCATGTTTAGTCCCTGGAACCAAGAAGGTAGGGACTAGGGAGTTTTTAACCAAACAGGGCCTTAGATTAACAACAGCTAAAGAGTTGCACGGGACAGTGGACGCACCAGCACCATGTGCATCTACCGATGTACTTGGGTGATGCACAGTCTGTTGCAACAAAGAACAAACAACTAAGGAGCATATTTGTCTTGGTCCTAGTTTTGTTATCTTTAGACACCTTTCCCTATGTGAGCGCAGCAAATCTAATCCTGCTCAAACTCTACAGCCTTGTCCCCCAAAACAAAAGATCAGTTTGTTACAGATGTGCGTACTGCATTTGTTATTGTTTTCCATTTTCGACCAACGTAGGTGCTGGATAGCCAGTCTGTACTAGTACTTTTCCCCCTTCCTTTCCTCTTTGAACCACGTCCTAGATTTATACTATACAACTTTCCCCACTACTTTCCCCCATTCCTTTCCTCTTTGAACCACGTCTTAGATTCATGCGATACAACTTCCCCCCTTCCTTTCCTTTTTGAACCACGTCCTAGATTCATGCTATACAACTTTTCCCACTACTTTCCCCCATTCCTTTCCTCTTTGAACCACGTCCTAGATTCATGGTATACAACTTTCCCCACTACTTTCCTGTTTGATCCAACACCTAGATTCGCGTGTAGAAGCGGAAAAAGCCCACATGCAGCTAGAGAAATGCATGCGGAATAAGTAAATTATACCTTAAGGTTCTTGGGGTGTGGTTCAGTGGGCGACCGGAGGCCCTTTGGCCCACACTATGTACGGCGGCGAAGACGAAGGGGTCGGAGGCCCTCCCGCGCTGCCGCTGGGTGAAAGTGAACAGTTGCGCCAGTAGTGGACTCCCTCCCTCGATGACGGCAACAGCGTTAAGACTCCTTCCCTTCCTAGCGGACGGATCCTGCCGGCTCTTTGACCAGCAGTGAGGAGAGAGAGAGAGGCCAACAAAGTCTTGTTTAGATCTGGAGAGGGTGAGAGAGTGTGAAGAGAGAAACTACAAGCAGACCAGCAGCGAGGGGAGAGAGAGAGACCAACGAAGTCTTGTTTAGATCTGGAGAGGGTGACAGAGTGTGAAGAGAGCAACTACAAGCAGACCAGCAGTGAGGGGAGAGAGAGAGGCCAACGAAGTCTTGTTTAGATCTGGAGAGGGTGAGAGAGTGTGAAGAGAGCAACTACAAGCGCTGAGGCTCCAGCGTGTATATATATACTGAAGAGAGTCTGAAGAGTGCAAATCCTAGAAAACAAGCGCCGAGGCTGCACCTGATCGTATAGCTCCGTATCCATCCATTTTGAGCAGTCAAAGAATCATCCTGGCTTGAATTATGCTCAAGTGTAGTTATCGAACCCGAGACCTCAAGTTTCATGAGCGAATAGGCTAACCAGCTACACAACCCTCCCGTTATGTTCAACGAGAGGAAAATAACCTTTTATACATTCCTGCATTCGTGTCACAAGCATGCCATGTTTTTTTGTGTGGGAGTCATTGGGATTTAAATCATAATCGTGTCATGTGGCTTTGCTGGTAAGACTATCCATAGTGGTGCAGAAATAATGCAGCCTTAGTCACCTTACCTCTTTCCACATAGTACGTTGGGTCCCACCAATCAGAGGGTGAAACAAACAAATTAATAAGAAAAATTAAAAGCGCCAGTGGTGTATCTTACCTCACACATCTCGCTACTGCTCGGGAACATCGTCCAATTCATCCCTCTGTTCGCTCACGTACTATTTTAAGTGAATCCTTATTATAACATGGACATAATTTTGGGCAGTTGTATTCAACCAAAGTCAGTGTGCCACCATATCCCATATGACTCCCTCTGTCTAGGTTTAATAAGTCACATTAGAAGGTGCAGCGGGACCAAGGTGCAAGAAGATTGGAGGAGAAGGAGAAACTTGACCGGTCATTCCTCCAATCAAAGCCCTGATTTCTGTCTATAAACGCAACAATTAAGGATGAGGCTTGCCTGCTCCCGCGGCCTGCTCCCATTTGTGCTCCCGCATCACTCATTTTTAATCTAACGGCTGCTTCCCGCTTTCCTCCCCCTATCCCTTCTTTATAGGAAAGAAAAATAAATAATTCCTGTATTTCCCTATCCTTTCCATACACAAGTCTGGACTCTAACAAATCGTACGGAACCCGTGCAATCCCGGCGGCAAAGTAAGGATACAGCTCGGCGGAAAAGTGAACCATCAAAATACAGGGCATTCGTTGGGCTCATCACGCCGCCACGGCAACGGCGGCGGCCACCAGGGAATGCTTGTTCTCGACCAGGAGTGTGCGGTTGTGAGATCGATGAAAAGAGGGGCGAGAGTTTACATGTGTGTGGGACCGTATGAGAGACACGAGGCAAGGACACATAAAGGAGGAGATTGAAGGTGCGTGTGTATGTTGTAGGCAGACATCACTGGAGAGGTCTATCGATCGGTGTGTGTCGGGAAGGAGTTGTGGAGACTGTGGGAGAACGACCTAAAGAAAAAAATGAATGTGCGTGATGGATAGAATGGTGAGGGAGGGGGAGGGCGAGGAGGGCGTGTGCATGCACGAGAGATAGTTAGTGGTAGCTACAAAGGTTAGAGGATTGTGTGGGTGTAAGAGACTAACAAAATCATAATTTGATATGAAAGTGGATTCATATATTTGAATAGGAGATCATAGTGTTTTAAACATATGCATGCACGAATATAGCGGTGATACGCGTGTTGTGGTTTTGCACATGTTATACCATAATGTGATAATGCATGGCGTTTGCAACTCACAGCTAAATGCCGAACAATCTAAACCATACTATACATCGAACAATCTCACATTTTATTTGAATTTGTGAGAATGTGTGGCGTTTATAGCTTACATCTAAATATCGAACAATCTAAACAATACTATATATCGAACATTCTCACATTTTATTTGGATTTGTGGTAATGTGTGGTGTTTGCAACTCACATCTAAATACTTGTAGGCGTAGGGGGCGAGGCACCATACATAATGTGATAAACACATTATACATATGAGACATGGTTTAGATTATGAAGATCTAGCTAGAGCTTGAAATGTACTATGATTTGAAATCATCAACATAAAGTGGATTCAAAAAATCAAGTTCGAGTTCATATAGTACACATAGTTCATATGTAACTCGAGACTAATCATGTGGTGTGCTGTAAAGATAATACACAAACGATGGTTTAACTTGACAATAATGATGATTGTAGATCTTATTAAAATAGCAAAACGAATTCAAATGCTTTGACTTCACAACAATCATTATTGTAGATCTTATTCAAATAGAGAAACAAATTCAAATTTAGTTCATATTGAAGTGGTAGTATATACGTTTGGAATGCACTAAAATGTTCATTTGAGTAGTAGGTTGCATGCATTATACACGTAGCGAAATATTTCAATTGAACATAACATGAATTCAAAGTTTTGAATGACATTTGTAGTGCGAATTGATTTGGTACAGTACGCGTTAGGCTTGTCCAGAAATTTCAACCCGCGCCTTGTTAGCCCGAAATATTTAAGATATATATTTGTCTCGTTGTGCTCCGACAACACCCTCCATCTCAACCCGCTCCTTGCTATTCCAGAATTACAACGCGCGCGAAAACTCCCACCTCCTGTGAAATCCTGACACGTGAAATGCACATGATACCCCTAAACCAAAAGAACCGCCTCAAATCGGTGGGGGTACTTTTGTAACTTACCCCACATTTCGGACAAGTGTGTCCCTAAGCCATGGTTCCCCACTCCCATCCCATCCGTCCACCCATTCGTACACCGAGGCCGGGAAAACTCGCAAAGCCCCACACCCTCCTCCGTCCGCCACCCAGCCGGAGCCTCTTCCCCGACGACGTCGTCCATAGCAACACCTCGACGTCCCTCATCCACCGTACCGGATGAGGATCCAACGTCGATCTGGTCGTCCCGCCGGTTCAGCCACCCCGTCCTCCACCTCCAAGGAGCTGCCCTGATGTTCCCCTCGTCTTTCGTGCCACCTCCATTCCCACACCACCGTCTTCACCTGCACCACCGGAAGAGCATCATCATCACCATTTCCTCGGATGAAGTTGCGGCCTAATCGGCGCCACAAAAGAAGTTGTACACTAATCGCCGCATTTTCTTCTTGATTTGTTCTCATGGTGCTGCCGGCGCTCGGTCCCGAGCCGACGCGGCGTGGCTCCATCAATGGCGGCGTCGCCGGCCACTTCCTCCACGACGTCGCTCCCTCGGTGGTGACATCCACATCAGTAGGAGCTGCTGCTGCTTTAGCTCTCGCTTGCGTTGTTGCTCTGCTCTTGCTCTCGGTCCCCTGCCTTGTCTGCTCTTGCTGTTTCTCTTGCTTGCGATGCTCCTCTCGCTCTTACTCTTGCTTGCAATGCTGCTCTGATTTAGCAACACTTCAGTCGACTAAGCTGACTTTTGGGTCAGTCAATTTTCAGGGGGTGGGGGGCTCGCCGGAGTTAAGGAAGAACCAGCCGCAGCAGGGAGGGGGCTCGGCGGAGAGGTACCCCACTACCTATCTTAGGGTTCAGGGTGGGGGGAGTGGTCGCCGACGGTGGTGGGGCGGTGCCATGGGGATCGCCAGAGAAAAAGCTCGGCACGGGGGGGAGATGGATGGCCGGGGCGGCAGCGGACCGGCGGTGGGGAGTGTTTTCAGGGTGGGCGGAGCGGCGCACCGCCGACCGCAGGCGGCGGAGGGGCGGCTGTTTGGCCGGTGGTGGCTGGCGGCTCAGGGGGGTGGAGGTTAAAGATGAACTACAGGCCCTTGATTTCGTATCCAACGGTTGCAAAATCGACTGACCAGAGATGAAGAAGTCAGTCGACTGACGTGTAGCCTCACCTCTAGTGCATTCAGTTTCGGCAGTTAAATTCAGTTTCTACAGCAAAATTCAATTTCGAAAGTTAAGTTCAGTTTCGACAGTTAAATTTAGTTTCGACAGTTAAATTCAGAGATGGGCGGCTGATGTATTTTACATCTAGCACTTTGTGGTTATGTATTTTACGTCATCTATTGGAGATTCTATTAGAATTCCACTCAGCTTAACGTTGTATCTCTTGTCCTGCTTCAGACTCGGCATCATACAACTCACCGGAGCTGCTCCAATGACGAAACCCTCCATCACAGCGGAGCAGTACCTCGGGCTCCATCTCCAGATGCCTAAGATCTTCTTCCCCTCCTCCGACAGCCAAGTCAGCCGGAGCATCCTCACTGGCCAACCCAATCACGCTGAGATGGACATGGCTTCGCCAAAGAGGTTGTACACTTGTTGCATCTCTTTTTTACTCTACATGTTATATATATTGTCCATTGAGCACATGGAGTAACGGGAAATATGATTATTTTATCCTACGATATGACAAGCAGTGAGGTAATAGGCAACTTAGCTATCCGTGATGGACTCTCTTGAACTCCATCATTATTTATCTCTGCGCGTTTGAGCTGTGCATTTGTCGATGGCCCTGGGAGCTGAGGTAGTAGGGCAGTGGCCTGGGTCCAAAGTAATAGAAGTAGCACAAAAACATTTTTTTTAGTGTAGGCTTTTCCTTGCTCAAGCCTGCCTACTAGAATCGCCAGTGCTTGAAAGGAAAAGTGAATGAAAAACATAGGAATTGGAAAGTTTCCTATGGTACTACTTTTCATGAATTTGGTGCAAAGGAATGGAGCAAAGGAAAACTGTAGGATTTGTTCCTTTAGTGTCTCCTTGAAAGAAAAACCATAGGAATTTTAATTTCCACTTGTCCTCCTTTTCAAATTCCTATTCATGAAGCACAAGACTAAGAGATAGTAGCATAATAGCATTATAACCGTACATTTTCTTGTGGTTTGACTTAATCTCACCATGCTTCTTTGCATCATGTGTTCTTCCAATTCTTGTGAACCAAACACCCAGATTGGCAGAAATCCTGTGTTTTTAAATTCTCTGTTTTGCACGTGCATTCCTATCCTATTCCTGTCTATTTCCTATCCCTGCATTGTTAGAATCCTCAAATTCAAACAAGCCCTTACACAATTACTTCTGTTACAGATATGTGTCAAAGAAAACCTTGTGTGGTTTGTCCTGCTCCTGCGGTGTTGTGTTCCACCCCAGCTCAGCTGCTCCAACGACGGAAGGGTTCACCACAGCAGGGATCCGCTCTCCAGACTGTCTTTCGCCGCCTCAGATCTTCTTCCCCGCCGCCGGCAGCCACGACAACTGCATTACCATCATCAACTGAGCAGATGACCTTGAGGACTACACGGGTCCGCAAGAGAGGTCGCACTCTTCCGTGTCTGCTTACGTTATGCATCGCTTAATATGATGACATGCTACTTTATCGTCGTGTTCACCTATTAGACTCCGAGTCAGGTCCAAACTTATGCTGAAACTTGAGTTTTTAAATGGTTGTGGGGTACATATTGGGGCAGCAATCAGTACTATCTGTCTACTATCTGGTTAATCTCGGGTGTCTACTATGAGTTTCATGTTGGGTGCAAACAAACATTAAAGGAGCCATTATCTGTATTTTTTAACTAAAGCTATTATCTGCCTGCTATCATTGGTTTTGGGTCTATCCACAGTTTGCTACCATCACTCTGGATTTGTGCATGCACTCCTTACATAATCTCACTATGTTTTATTCCTATGCATGTCAGTTATTGTACACAATGGAACTGAACATGTAGAGCAAAAGAGACGAGCCTTGCGTGGCAATAAAATTTCATGCAGACGTCGCTCCATGGTGGGCGCAAAGGCAGCCCCCCTCCACCCATTTCGGATCGTAATCAAGAGGAAGATAACTGTTCTGAGGGGGATTCAGAAGCAGAAGACCACTCCTATTTACCCCATGAGGTCTTCGCTCTAACTTGGCATGCTGATGTTGGTAATATCATGCATATGGTGCCTTGCATTGCTTACTGTATACATCAAAGATGTCATCTGCTTAGTTTAGACATGCTTTGTGTCAATGCCATCTGTTTAGTTTCTTTATCGTATATGTGAATCATGCAATGCCATCTTGTTTAGCCAGGCATCATATATGTGAATTTTGCAATGCCACCCTGGTTAGCCAGTCATCTTATATGTGAATTATATCATGACATCATTTTTTATTACGTGTTAAATTTGTCAACAATTTTAGTACATTCAATTACTCTTCCTGTGCATCAGCCATTCGGCACGGTCATGGAAAAATCTGGAGTGGAAACAAGGTCTTCAGAGCAGACAATGCTATCTGACGAAGCGCATGTCTTGCTGGTTACAGATAGCTCCTCAGAGGAGGATTCAGAGACAGATGACCAGTCCTATCCCCCCCCCCCGAGGTGCATGCTCTAACTTGGCAGGGTTATGTTGCTCATATCGTGCGTATGGTATCTTGCATTGCTATGTCATTTGCTTAGTTTAGACATGCTTTGTGTGAATGCCACCTGTTTAGTGTCTAATTACCATATATGTGAATTATGCAATGCCATCTTGTTGCAAGACATTATATATGTGAATTATGCAATGCTATCTTGTTGCAAGGCATTATATATGTGAATTATGCAATGCCATGCTGTTTAGCCAAGCGTCATATATGTGAATTATATCATGCCGTCCTTTTTTGTATTTCTCATTGCTTTTGTCGACAATGTTTGTATATTCAACTGCTCTTCCTGTGCATCAGCCATTTGAATTGGTGATGGAGAAATCTGGAGTGAAAACAAGGTCTTCAGAGCAGACAATGCTACCTGCTGAAGCAGATATCTTGCTGGTTACAGATAGCTCTTCAGAGGAGGATTCAGAGGCAGATGACCAGTCCTATTATCCCCCTGAGGTGTATGCTCAAACTTGGCAGGGTTATATTACTCATATCATGCATATGTTGTATTGCAATGCTTAGTTTTTACATCATATACACGATATTGAATGCCATCTCCTTAGTTGACACATCATATATGCGATTGCCCTCTGCTCACTTCCTTAGTATATAAATCATATATTTGAATTATATCATGCCATGATGTTTACATAGACAGCATGTATCTGAATTATGGCATGCCAACCCATTTTCTAAAGACATAATATAGTTATATCATCTCATCCTGTTTACATAGTCATCATATTTTGAATTATGTCATTCTATCCGTGAATTATATCATGCCATCATGTTTCCATCGACGGCATGTTTGTGATTTATGGCATGCCAACCACTTTAATAGACACATCGTATAGTTATATCATGTCATCCTGTTTACATAGTCATCATATTTTGAAGTATGTCATTCTATCATGTTTAGTTAGCCATCATACATGTGAAATTGTGTCATGCTATCCTGTTTAATTAGCCATCATATATGTGAAATTATGTCCTGCTATTCTGTTTGGTTAGACCACATAAATGTGAATTATTTCATGCCCTGTTTCTTCCCTACTATCCATTGCACCTGTCTATCTTACAATGTCTGTACATTCAATTACTTTTCTTGTTTATCAGCCATTTCAATTGGAGGGGGTGATGGCAGTATCTGTGGGAGTAAAAACACGGTCTTCAGAAAAGATCGTGCTACCTGTCGATGGAGATAGAACCACGGTTGTACTTGCCCAAGAACCAGCCCCACCACACATAACCCAGACTCACGCAGATTGCACCCCTACCCAGTTGGACAGAGAACCAGCTACACCCCTTCTAACCCCAACCCCAGCAGATAGTAACCCAGTTCCCGTTGACACAGCACCGTCTCCACCACAGAGCACCCAAACACGAGCAGTTAGTAAGGCAACTGCAGTGCCCAAAGCACGAGGACCACCACTCCGAACCCCAAGTCAATGCTTAAAGCAGAAGAAGAATTGTTCTCAGGTCAGGTTCCGTAGCTATGGTTCATACTACTTTGCTCTTGCATCACTGTATTTACTCATACCAACTAATTTCAAATTTGAAGGATGCAATTGAAACTCCAATGGCGCAACAGGTATGTTTTAAACCTGTTTCTTTAACGTGTTTGCTGTTGTAACTTGCTCTATGTTGATTTCAGTTTCAATTGAATAAACAGTTATGTTCTCATGCCATGCACATTACAAGTGTTGTTATTGTTGTGTAGTTTCCCACACTTATATTCTGTCTATGCTGCTTTGTCTTAAATAGATATGATTCGAACTGTATCTATCTTGATTTGGCAACATAAACTAGAATGATATAGACCATACAGTGACCATACTACATAGATATATGTTTGTTTCATGTTGTTATGATGTCCACCTTACTACTGAACTGGTTTACCAAAATGAGTTTCATATACTACATTGTAAACCTGTGATGTGTTTGTTTGTTTCTCTTTTAGAACGCGGATAAAATATTGGAGAAGAGTACCCCGTTATGCAATGGTAAAGGAAGTAATGCAGATAAGGTTCAAGATAGTGAGACATCCCTGTTGGTATCCAAGAAAGCTGATAAAAACTATATTAAAGACACTGAGACAACCCCAAAGTCTTGTCTTGATGTAGTGTTCGAGTTAATGGCTACTACTGCTGGCACTAGCTCTTCAAACTCGATGCCTAAATCAGTTCGGCTTCTTGAGTCTCAACTTCAAGTTGAAAGACATCGATCAGATGTTATGCGATAGGAAGCCGAAGGACTGAGGAAGTCCCTGCAGAATTCAGATGCATACTTTCTGGTGCAACAGCAAGTGCTGGAGGATTTAAGCGCCAAACAAGAGAAAGTTAATAAGCTTGCTAAGCATCTTGCCAGCATTATGGGTACCCAGGATATAGTTTCTTAAGCTCTTCTGAGGTGGTTTTAGTTCTGGACTTGTTTTGCTGCGGTGTTTATATGCTGCTTTGTTCCCTATATTTGCACTGGTGGCGAACTTTGATGCCCAGTGGATGTAATATGTGTAATAGCCATGATAGCCTAGCATAAGTTGCTTGCTAATTTATTTCCTTATTGTCTTGTTTATTTGTTTCTTGTAGTCAGTACAGTTCTTTTTTCGTGGTTTGCTAGTGGCCGCAATAACCTATTTTTTAAAACTAGGTCACAATAACCATGGGCTACATATTTACTATAGTTAACATGGGCCTCCTATGGGTCGTAGAAATAATGGGCCTTCTACGGGGCGTAGAAACAATGGGCCTTATACGGGCTGTAGACACAATGGGCCTTCTACGGGCCGTATCATCAATGGGCCTTCTCCGGGCCGTATGATCGGTTGGCCAAACATGGGCCAATAACAGACCACATTATGGCCGTAAATGGGCTAGAGTTGAAATCGTCCGTTCATGGGCCGACCATAACGGGCCGTCGTTAATCGACCGTATTTGATGACGCTATGAAAACTGCCCAACGTATTAACAGGCCACAAACGGGCCGACTGTAACCACGAGCTGAATTTGGCCCACAAGCAGAAAATGACAGTAACGGGCCATGAGTAAACGCATGCTGGAAATGAGCCCAAGAATAAATGGGCCCTGAGAAGGCCAAAAGATAACATGGGCTGGAAACGGCCCAACGGAATAATGGGCCATTAATGGGTATAAAGTGATACACTGTTCATTACGAGCCAGTTTCACCATGTGCCGTTAATGGGTCGAGGGTTACTAAGGGCCTCATATGGGCCGAAAGATGGCATGGTCCATACATGGGCCGGAAGTTAAAATGGGCTGCAATTATATTGGATGGCCTAGATGATGCTATTGGGCCTAATTCGGATAGGCCGTAAACGGGCCCTGGGTTAGCGGGCTGTAAATGGGCTATATGCGAATAGGCCGTTAATAGACTTGCCGTGGGTCGGCCCGCCACCTTTTGACCAAGTCAAACGGGTCGGCCTTTTCACAGGAATGGGCCTCTATTGGGTCGTGCCACGTGTTGACTTATCATAGGCGCTTTGGGTCCAATGAGTGGATGACATCTGTCCCAACGGTGAGCCGACACGTGTTTCCTCTAGCCAATGATGATTTTACACGTGGAAAATCTCCATTGGTCGGGGCTGTTAACGGGTTATCCGATCCAAAACCGGACCCGATAGCTTAATGGCATTCCGTTACGGTGGATGCCACATGTCGGTCACCCTTGATGAAAGCACTTCTGTGATGCGCGATTTATCGTCATGGAAGTGGACACTTTCGTGATGATAATTTTGGTAATGCCATGGAACACTTCTACGACAGCACAAGTATGACTATCTTGATTCTGTCATAAATTTTTCATGGATGTACATGCATGACACAAAACGTGACCTACTATGACAAACACGTATCATCACGGAAGTGTATTTTTTTAGTGATCTTCCATGCTAAGCACGCTAGTGGCGGTTCCCAAGCGATAAAAGTAAAGGTTTACTCCCCCTCCACAAAAACCACAACGGTGATTTATCAAGTTTGTTGTTTTAACCTTCTTTAAGGACCGACCGCAGTCAAATTTGATTCAACTAAAGTAGGAGAAACAGACACCCGCCAGTCACCTTTTGTGCAAAACTAGTTGTATGTCAGTCGGTGGAACCGGTCTCATGTGCGTGGACATGTAAGGTTGATTTGGGCCACTTCATCCCACAATACCGCCGAATCAAAATAAGACGTTGGTGGTAAGAAATATGCCCTAGAGGCAATAATAAAGTTGTTATTTTATATTTCTTTATTCATGATAAAGGTTTATTATTCATGCCATAAATATAAAGAAATACCATGTCCCTAGTGGGCCTCCACTTGACTAGCTCGTTGATCAAAGATGTTTAGGGTTTCCTAACCATGGACAAGAGTTGTTGAGGGAGTCCTGGATTGGGGGGTCTCCGGACAGCCGGACTATGTCCTTTGGCCAGACTATTGGACTACGAAGATACAAGATTGAAGACTTCGTTTCGTGTCCGGATGGGACTCTACTTGGCGTGGAAGGCAAGCTAGGCAATACGGATATGGATATCCCCTCCTTTGTAACCGACCTTGTGTAACCCTAGCCCCCTCCGGTGTCTATATAAACTGGAGGGTTTTAGTCCGTAGGACAACATACAATCATACCATAGGCTAGCTTCTAGGGTTTAGCCTCTCCGATCTCGTGGTAGATCAACTCTTGTAATACTCATATCATCAAAAATAAATCAAGCAGGACGTAGGGTTTTACCTCCATCAAGAGGGCCTGAACCGGCGTAAAACATTGTGTCCCCTGCCTCCTGTTACCATCCGCCTTAGACGCACAGTTCGGGACCCCCTACCCGAGATCCGCCGGTTTTGACACCGACGTTGGTGCTTTCATTGAGAGTTCCTCTGTGACGTCACCGTAAGGAAGGATGCCTCATCTCGTTGTTAAAAACAACATTACCGCCAGGGGAGCCCTGGCTATCGGCCAAACTCTCCGGCTAGGCAGCTTCGTCATGACCGCCTGTTCGGCTGCTGCACCGACGATGACTTCTCGGGTCATCGAAAACAGCCTCCACGTCGGCTCGGAATTCGCCGAGTAGATAGATCCAATGGAGCTCTCTTCCCTAAACGAGCTCTTGGATCACATTGCCGCCTTGGGAGTCGCTAAGGACTATGATCGGATTGGGCTTAGACCCGATCAAAGGGAGATTAACTCTCCACCGGTCACCCATCATGTTGCGGTGGTGGAGGAACAATGCAGTGATTCTTCCTCTATCTCGAGGACTAACCATGTCCGAATTCCCGAGCTCTCCAAGCCGGATACCCGTTTACGGGAGGACATCACCCAAACCCTGAACCTAGAGTCAGGCAGCGGGCCAGACTCATCGGGCAACATACCGGAATCCGAACTTCCAACATCGGAAACTCCTCGGCCCAGGGTCTCAGATCGGGTAGGGGTTCGGACTCAAATCTACCCACCCACCCAGACATAAACGATCTTTCCCACATTAGGCAAGAGCCCCACGGAACAGTACATCATTATTGGGCTAGATTCCTCCTTGTGATGAACAAGGTTAAGGATTGACGCGAGGAAGACGCAGTCTCACTTTTCTGCAATGACTGCACGGACAAGGGAATCCTTAACGCCATAAGTCGCTGTGACATATCACGCTTCTCCGACTTGGCGTCCATAGTACGAAAGTAATGTGCGATGGAAAGTGCCTGGAAAACCAAAATGAAATTTTGGGATAATCCGGCTCCAAATATGCACCCAGTCCGAGGTAAAAGGGATCACTATCATAAGACACCCGAGTTAATTACAAAGAAGCAAAAACCCTCTACAGGGCACGGAACCATATTGGAGGGATGGCTTAACGGACCCTGCAAAATTCATAGCACAACGGATACCATACCAACGCACAGCCTTAGAGCATGTTGGATATTCCGGCAGGTGGCCAAAAGTGGTGAGGATCTTCTAATCCCAAATGCCACAGAGCACCACCCCGTGGATAACAATACAGTATTAACAGTCTTTGAGACCTTCGCATCAAATAATAGGCGCAAGAGAACACTCCGCAGCATTGCCGAAATCTGCCACGTGGCAGCAATAAATCCATGGAGTGACACGGCTATTACCTTCAATGCCAGTGACGAACCTAAATTCCGAACAGCCCGAACACCAGCCGCACTGGTCCTCAGTCCAATCGTGGGTGGCTTTCGACTCACCAAAGTACTCATGGATGGCGGCAGCGGTCTAAATCTCATCTATGAGGAAACTCTTCAAAAAATGGAAATAGACTGGAATCGCATTGAGCAAAGGAGCACAACCTTCAGAGGAATCATCCCCAGTCAGGAAGCACGCTACGCTGGGAAAATCACACTAGATGTAGTATTCGGCACGCCGGAGACCTATAGGTCCGAAGAAATTACATTTCAAGTGGCCCCGTTCAGTAGTGGCCCCGTTCACGATCTTCCAAGCCATACCCCATTATGGGTACATGAAGCTCAAAATGTCGGGCCCAACGGAATCATCACTCTCGCTAATGGTCCGGACACAGCACTCCGCGCCGAAAACAAAACAGCCGCACTGGCCCTCGAAGCATTATCCAAAGCCCTTTTGGCCGAGGAATTAACCATGCTATGCTCCACAGTGGACAGGGATGACGTGATACTCGACAAGAGATCCAAGTCCACCTCTTTTAAACCAGCGGATGAAATAGTCAAATTCCAAGTCCACCCAACGGACCCTACAAAAGCAGCCTCCATCGGAGCATAGTTAAACCCCACCGTGGACGCCGCACTACGAGAGTTCCTGCGCGAGAATTGGGACATATTCGCCTGGCATCCATCAGACATGCCAGGAATCCCACGCAGGCTGGCCGAGCACAGCCTGAATATCCTAAAGGGATTCAAGCCGGTCAAGCAGGCTCTTCGACGTTTCTCTGAACCTAAGTGACATGCCATGGGAGAGGAACTAGCCAAGTTATTGGAGGCCTGATTCATCAGAGAAATAAAACACCCGGACTAGCTAGCAAACCTGGTGATGGTACCAAAGAAGAACAAATCCTGGCGCCTATGTGTCGATTTCAAGGACCTCAATAAGGCCTGCCCAAAGGATCCCTTCCCCCTCCCCCGCATTGATCAAATTATCGATGCTACCGTAGGACACGAATCATTGTGTTTCCTCGACGCATACTCCGGTTACCATCAAATCAAGATGGCGGAGTCCGACCAAGCCGCAACTGCATTCATCACACCATACGACCTCTTCTGTTTCAACACAATGCCTTTTGGGCTCAAAAACGCCGGTGCAACATATCAGCGCATGATTCAAACATGTCTAGAGAACCAAATTGGCAAAACACTAGAGGCATACGTAGATTATGTGGTCGTCAAAACCAAACACGTCGACTCTCTGATAGACGACTTGAGGCTCACATTTGACAACCTCCGAACTTATGACATCAAGCTCAATCCGAAAAAGTGCGTTTTCGGCGTACCTGCCGGAAAGCTCCTGGGTTTCATTGTCTCCAGTAGAGGTATTGAAGCTAATACGGCCAAAATCCGAGCTTTGTCACAGTTGGCTACCCCAACAGACCTCAAACAAATCCAGAAATTAACTAGATGTGTGGCGGCTCTAAGCCGTTTTATCTCCCGCTTAGGAGAAAAGGCATTACCCCTTTATCGCCTCCTTCGGCGCACCGAACACTTCGAGTGGACGGACGCTGCCACATCCGGATTGGAAGAAATAAAAGCCATATTAGCAACCAACCCAATCCTGGCCGCGCCAAACATCGATGAACCAATGCTATTATACATTGCGGCAACTCATCAAGTTGTAAGCGCAGTGCTCGTCGTCGAACAAGAAGCGGACGGACATAAATTCCCTCTTCAAAAGCCGGTATATTATGTATACATTGTCCTCACTCCATGCAAATCACGGTACCCACATTACCAAAAGATAGCCTATGCTGTATTCATGGCATCTCGGAAACTGCGACACTACTTTCAAGAGTGTTCGATTACAGTAGCCTCGGAGGTGCCACTCAATGATATTATAAACAACCGCGACACCACGGGCCTGATTGCCAAATGGGCCATTGAGCTCCTCCCGTTCGACATAACATAAAGACCTCGGCGAGCCATTAAATCGCAAGTATTGGTCGACTTTGTCGCCGAATGGACGGAAGGCGAACTCCCTAAAGAGTACGGCGCATACTCCAATTGGATCATGCACTTCAACGGTTCTAAAATGCTAGCTGGACTAGGGGCTGGCGTCGTTCTGACGTCCCCAACCGGAGATACAGTTCAATACGTACTGCAGATATTGTATACAGACTCCAACAATGCAGCCGAATACGAAGCCCTATTACATGGTCTTTGGATGGCAGTTTCCATGGGCATTCAACGCCTGGAGGTGCATGGGGATTCGAACCTCACAATATCCCAAATAAATGGAGACTTTGATGCCAAGGATCCGAAAATGGCGGCCTACCGTAACGCCATCCTAAAAATGTCAGCTCGGTTCAAGGGGCTCGAATTTCACCATGTGGCTCGGGGAAAAAAATGAGGCAGCGGATATCCTCGCCCGCATCGGCGCAAAACGCGATCCGGTCCCCCCTAACATCTTTTTAGAGAGGTTGTTTAAGCCATCCGTGGTATGGGAAGGGACACCGGCAATATTAGTCCGGACCCGGCCACAACAACCGATATCGAACACTCAGACATAATCGGAGGCTCTGCCACCGAAACAACACCTTCAGCCCACGTAATAATGGCCATCATAGCCCCGTGGACAGAACCATTACTGGCCTACCTAAATAGGCAGGAACTTCCGAAGGACCAAAATGAGGCACGCTGCATAGTGCGGCAATCTAAGGCCTACAGAATCCATGAGGGAGAACTGTATAAAAAAAGCGCTACCAGAGTCCTTCAAAGGTGCATCTCCGAAGAGGAAGGGCGGAAACTTTTGGCAGAAATCCACGCCGGACACGGCGGCCACCATGCCGCAGCCCGGGCACTTGTAAGCAAGGCCTTCCGTACATGATTCTATTAGCCGATGGCCCGGGCAGACGCACAGCACTTGGTCCAACGCTGCGCCAGTTGCCAGCTTTTTGCAAATCAAAGCCACATGCCACCCACCGCCCTCCAAACAATCCCCATTACATGGCCCTTTGTGGTCTGGGGGCTTGACATGGTTGGACCCCTTAAAGGGGGAACCCATAAGAAAAATACTTACTGGTCATGGTGGATAAATTCACCAAATGGATAGAAGCCAAACCTGTTAAAATGGCCAAATCCGGACCGGTGATAGACTTCATATCCGGGGTCGTACACCGTGATGGCGTCCCCCATAGCATCATCATTGACAACGACATGAACTTCACGGTCGACGAGGTAAAACTCTGGTGCAGCAACATGGGCATCAAGCTCGATTATGCTTCAGTCTATCACCCACAAACCAATGGCCAAGTTGAGCGAGCAAACGGTCTTATAATGAGCGGCATTAAACCCAGATTAGTGCAGTCCTTAACAGAGTTTAACACGCACTGGGTAGAGGAGCTCAACTCTGTACTCTGGGGGCTATGGACCATGCTGAATCGTAGTACCGGATATACACCCTTCTGTATGGTGTACGGCGCAGAGGCAGTCTTGCCCGGTGACATAATTCATGACTCACCTCGAGTGCGCATGTACGAAGAAAGAGAAGCCGAGCTCAATTGGCAGGACAGTCTGGACACCCTGGAGGAGGAGCGCGATGTGGCAAAAGCCAATTCCACATTTTATTAGCAACAGGCTCGCAGATACCAAAGCAGAGTACGGGCCAAAACTTATAACGTCGGCGAGTAAGTTCTACGCCTGCCGGAGAATAAAAAGTCCAAGCTCGAGCCCAAATGGGAAGGACCCTTCATTATTGACCAAGTTCTGACCGGTGGAGCGTACCGTCTGCGGGATGCATCGAATAATCGACTTGAGCCGAACCCATGGAACGCAGCCAGGCTCCGAAGATTCTACGCCTAGCGTCGGACTCTATGTTCGTCTCCTTCCTCTTTCCATTTTTTGCATATGCATTATCTGTCTTGTTTCCCTTTCTTTCTTTTATTCTTTCTTTAGGCCCACAAAGGCCAACTTGTGCCTCGCGCGCACATTATAGATGCGCTGGCAGCGCTCATCATACCTGGGGGCTTCTTACACACAAGCTTAATTGTTCATCTGGGCTTAATGCCCCACACATGTGTTATTCTTCCGCATGTACCTTTTCTTCGCCATTATATGCATTCATATGACTTAAGTTTTGGCCAAGCTGGGTTGCCTGGCTCTTGTATTTATGCCCTACGTTCCCGTTAATTCGGCTAGGGCATAAGGGGAGCACCTCTGCTATTGTTACTGCCAGGTCAGCCGGATGTGTACTGATGACCCACAAGTATAGGGGGTCTATCGTAGTCCTTTCGATAAGTAAGAGTGTCGAACCCAACGAGGAGCAGAAGGAAATGATAAGCGGTTTTCAGCAAGGTATTCTCTGCAAGTACTGAAATAAGTGGTAACAGATAGTTTTGTGATAGGATAAATTGTAACGAGCAACAAGTAACAAAAGTAATTAAAGTGCAGCAAGTTGGCCCAATCCTTTTGTAGCAAAGGACAAGTCGGAACAAACTCGTATAATAGGAAAAACGCTCCCGGGGACACATGGGAATATCGTCAATCTAGTTTTCATCACGTTCATATGATTCGCGTTCGATACTTTGATAACTTGATATGTGGGTGGACCGGTGCTTGGATGCTGCTCTTACTTGAACAAGCATCCCACTTATGATTAACCTCTATTGCAAGCATCCGCAACTACAACAAAAGTATTAAGGTAAACCTAACCATAGCATGAAACATATGGATCCAAATCAGCCCCTTACGAAGCAATGCATAAACTAGGGTTTAAGATTCTATCACTCTAGCAACACATCATCTACTTATTACTTCCCAATGCATTCCTCTAGGCCCAAATAATGGTGAAGTGTTATGTAGTCAATGTTCACATAACACCACGAGAGGCTAGACAACATACATCTTATCAAAATATCAAACGAATACCAAATTCACATGACTACTCATAGCAAGACTACTCCCTTGTCCTCAGGAACGAACGTAATTCCTCACAAAGCATATTCATGTTCATAATCAGAGGGGTAATAATACACATATAGGATTTTAACATATGATCTTCCACCAATTAAACCAACTAGCATCAACTACAAGGAGTAATCAACACTACTAGCAACCTACTAGCACCAATCCCGGACTTTGAGACAAGAATTGGATACAAGAGATGAACTAGGGTTTGGATATGAGATGGTGCTGGTGAAGATGTTGATGGAGATTGCCCTCTCCCAATGAGAGGAGCGTTGGTGATGACGATGGTGATGATTTCCCCCTCCGGGAGGGAAGTATCCCCGGCAGAACAGCCCTGCCGGAGCTCTAGATTGGATCCGCCAAGGTTCCGCCTCGTGGCGGCAGAGTCTCGTCCCGAAAAGTTCCTCTTTCTTTTTTTTCTCATCGAAAGACTTCATATAGGAGAAGATGGACGTCGGAGAGCCACCAGGGGGCCCACGAGGTAGGGGGCGCGCCCTAGGGGCGGCGCGCCCCCCACCCTCGTGAGAAGGGTGTGGGGCCCCTGGCCTTCATCTTTTGCGAGGATTTTTCTTTATTTATTTTAAGACGTTCCTGGAGTTTCAGGACTTTTGGAGTTGCGCAGAAGAGGTCTCTAATATTTGCTCCTCTTCCAGCCCAAAATTCCAGCTGCCGGCATTCTCCCTCTTTATGTAAACCTTGTAAAATAAGAGAGAATAGCCATAAGTATTGTGACATAAAATGAAAGAACAGTCCACAATGTAATAAATATCGATATAAAAGCATGATGCAAAATGGACGTATCAACTCCCCCAAGCTTAGACCTCGCTTGTCCTCAAGCGAAAAGCCGATAACAATAAATATGTCCTCATGTTTAGAGGTAGAGGCGTCGATAAAAATAAAATACGGACATGAAGGCATCATGATTATTCTCATAACATCAACTTATATAGATTTTGTCATATGATCACTTATGTTCAAGTGATGATCTATTCACAATGCAAAAGTATAAATCATAAACCTTATTGGGCTCCAACAAACTATAATCTCAGTCATTGAAGCAATTGCAATTTATCATAACATCAGAAAGAGTCTATGTCAGAGCTAAAAAGCAAGTCCACATACTCAACTATCATTTAGTCCCCCATAATTGCTAACACTCACGCAATACTTGTGGTTACGGAGTCTTAATCAGACATAGAGAAAGATAGGGGCTTATAGTTTTGCCCCACAACCTTTTACCTCAAGGGTAATGTCAACAATAATGGTTCATGCTCCCCTACATCCAATTAGATATATATATATATATATATATATATCATGTTCTTTCCAACATGCTGAGCTTGCCAAAGGATAAAATGAAAAAGGAAAGGTGAAGATCACCGTGACTCTTGCATAAGGTAGAAGATAATAATAAAGGATAGGCCCTTCGTAGAGGGAAGCAGAGGTTGCCATGTGCTTTTATGGTTGGATAT
The DNA here is from genome assembly GCF_018294505.1 of Triticum aestivum. NCBI lineage: Eukaryota > Viridiplantae > Streptophyta > Magnoliopsida > Poales > Poaceae > Triticum > Triticum aestivum. The sequence goes on along the minus strand of NC_057806.1, from coordinate 386,979,122 downwards.
ATAAAATCTCAATGTGAAAGAACGTCACTTTATATTCCCCCTTGTGATATGAACCTTTATTATGCAGTCCGTCGCTTTTATTACTTCCACATCACAAGATCGTATAAAGCTTATTTCTCCCACACCAATCAATCATACATATTTAGAGAAATTTTTATTTCTTTGCACCGATCACAACTTACTTGAAGGATCTTACTCAATCCATAGGTAGATATGGTGGACTCTCATGGCAAAACTAGTTTAGGGATTTTGGAAGCACAAGTAGTATTTCTTCTTGGTGCTGAGAATTTGGCTAGCATGAGGGGTAAAGGCAAGCTCAACAAGTTAGAGGAACCATGACAACATACTTTATCTCAGATATAAGAAAGACATAACTCATTACGTTATCTTCCTTGTCCAACATCAACTCTTTAGCATGTCATATTTTAATGAGTGCTCCCAATCATAAAAGATGTCAATGATAATATATCTATATGTGAAACCTCTCTTTCCTTATTACTTCCTATTAATTGCAACAATGACCAAAGCTATGTCTGCCAACTCCCAACAACTTTTAATCATCATACTCTTTCTATGTCAAGTCATTACTCTCAATAAGATCAATATGAGCTTTTTGTTTTCTTTTTATTCTGTTCTTCTTTCTTTTATTCTCCCAAGATCATGGCAAAATAATCAAGCCCTTGACTCAACACTAATATTTACCCTATCAGGCGAAAAGGGATAAAATCGAACTTGGGTTTCTTTACCCTATCAGGGAGACTTGACTTTTTGAACTCCACGTGCATGTCCCCAGGTTGAGGTAATGGTGCTTCATCTTCATCTGAGCTCGTCTCCTCCTTCCCCTTGGGTTTATAGTCGTCTTCTTCCTCCGTGGTCCATCCATCATGTTCCACATCTCCATAGACCTTGGGATTCACTAAGTAATCATCCACATAGCTTTCTCCTTCCGAATCCTGGGAAGACATGTTGATTTAATCTGCAACAGGACAGCTCAAAATGAAAACAGAGGATAATTGCGTTATAACCTTCGGGAAAATATATAATGAATTTTTATCGACCAAAATACGTAACGTGCTAGAAAATGGAGTCTGAAAGGCACACGAGGTGCTCACGAGGTAGGGGGCGCGCCTAGGGGGGTAGGGCGCGCCCACCACCCTCGTGGGGCCCTCGTGTCCTTCCCGGACTGCTGCCTATTTTTCTATTTTTCTAAATATTCCAAAACGGAGAAAGATTGCCTTAAAATTGTTTTGGAGTCGGTTTACTTACCGTACCACATACCTATTCCTTTTCAGAGTCTGAAACGTTCTGGAAAGTGTCCCTTATGTATTCCTCCGGGGTTACGGTTTCAATAATATTGGTTTCAACATTTATGGGATTACCTGAGATATAATGTTTAATTCTTTGACCGTTTACCACCTTCGGATTTGTGCCTTCGAAGTTGTTGATTTTTATGGCACCGGAATGATAGACCTCCTCGATAATGTAAGGGCCTTCCCATTTAGAGAGAAGTTTTCCTGCAAAAAATCTTAAACGAGAGTTGTATAGCAATACATAATCACCTACATTAAACTCACGCTTTTGTATCCTTTTTTCATGCCATCTTTTAACTTTTTCTTTAAACAACTTGGCATTTTCATAAGCTTGGGTTCTCCATTCATCAAGTGAGCTAATATCAAATAACCTCTTCTCACCGGCAAGTTTAAAATCATAGTTGAGTTCTTTAATAGCCCAATATGCCTTATGTTCTAGTTCGAGAGGTAAGTGACATGCTTTTCCATAAACCATTTTATATGGAGACATACCCATAGGATTTTTATATGCATTTCTATATGCCCATAATGCACCATCAAGTTTCTTAGACCAATTCTTTCTAGACCTATTAATAGTCTTTTCCAAAATTAATTTGAGCTCTCTATTGCTCAACTCTACTTGACCACTAGACTGTGGGTGATAAGGGGATGCAATTCTATGGTTAACATCATATTTAGCAAGCATTTTACGGAAGTCACCATGAATAAAATGTGAACCACCATCAGTCATTAAATATCTAGGGACTCCAAACCTCGGAAAAATAACTTCCTTAAGAATTTTAATAGAAGTGTTATGATCAGCACTACTAGTTGGAATAGCTTCTATCCACTTAGTAACGTAATCAACAGCAACTAGAATATGTGTGTATCCATTAGAGGCAGGAAAAGGTCCCATATAATCAAAGCCCCAAACATCAAACGGTTCAATAATAAGTGAATAATTCATAGGAATTTCTTGACATCTACTAATATTACCAATTCTTTGACATTCATCACAAGACAAGACAAACTTACGGGCATCCTTGAAGAGAGTAGGCCAATAAAAACCAGATTGCAATACCTTATCTGTAGTTCTATCTCCAGCGTGGTGTCCTCCATAAGACTCGGAATGACACTTGCGTAGGATCTATTCCTGTTCATGCTCAGGTACACAACGTCTAATAAGACCATCTCTCCTTCATTATAAGGATGTGGGTCATCCCAAAAGTAATGTCTCAAGTCATAGAAGAACTTTTTCTTTTGATGGTATGTGAAGCTAGGTGGTATAAACTTAGCAACAATATAATTAGCATAATCAGCATACCATGGAGTACTACAAGAAGTACTTATAACATTTAATTGTTCATCAGGAAAGTCCTCATTAATAGGTAGTGGGTCATCAAGGATATTTTCTAACCTAGACAAGTTGTCTGCAACGGGGTTCTCAGCTCCCTTTCTATCAACAATATGCAAATCAAATTCTTGTAGCAAGAGAACCCATCTAATAAGTCTAGGTTTAGCATCTTTCTTTTCCATAAGGTATTTAATAGTAGCATGATCAGTGTGAATAGTTACTTTAGAATCAACAATATAAGGTCTAAACTTATCACAAGCAAATACAACTGCTAAAAGCTCTTTTTCAGTAGTAGCATAATTTCTTTGAGCATTGTCTAGAGTCTTACTAGCATAATGAATAACATTTAATTTCTTATCAACTCTTTGCCCTAGAACAACACCTACATCATAATCACTAGCATCACACATAATTTCAAAGGGTAAATTCCAATCAGGGGGCTAAACAATAGGTGCAGAGACTAATGCTTTCTTAAGTATTTCAAATGCTTCTACACAATCATCATCAAAGACAAACGGTATATCTTTTTCAATAAATTAGTTAGAGGCCGAGAAATTTTTTAGAAGTCCTTAATGAACCTCCTGTAAAATCCGGCGTGACCAAGGAAACTTCTTATACCTTTGATGTCCTTGGGACATGGCATCTTTTCAATAGCATCAACCTTGGCTTTATCAACTTCAATACCTCTTTCAGAAACTTTGTGCCCCAAGACAATACCTTCATTAACCATAAAGTGGCACTTTTCCCAATTCAACACAAGATTAGTTTCTTCACATCTCTACAAAACTCGATCAAGATTGCTCAAGAAATCATCAAAAGAGGAACCATAGACGGAAAAGTCGTCCATGAAAACGTCACAAATCTTTTCACAAAAGTCAGAGAATATAGTCATCATGCATCTTTGAAAGGTAGCAGGTGCATTACATAAACCAAAAGGCATACATCTATAAGCAAAAGTACCAAAAGGGCATGTAAAAGTAGTCTTTGATTGATCTCTAGCCGACACAGGTATTTGAGAGAAACCAGAATAACCATCTAGAAAGCAATAGTGTGTGTGTGTTTGCATAATGTTTCTAGCATTTGATCAATAAAAGGTAAGGGGTAATGATCTTTCTTAGTAGCTTTATTTAATTTTCGGAAATCAATTACCATCCTATAACCTGTGATAATTCTCTGTGGAATCAATTCATCTTTATCATTAGGAACAATAGTAATACCTTCCTTCTTAGGGACACAATGGATAGGACTTACGCACTCACTATCAGCAATGGGATAGATTATACCTGCCTCGAGAAGCTTTAGTATTTCTTTTCTTACCACTTCTTTCATTTTAGGATTCAGACATCGTTGAGGATAACGAACTAGTTTGGCATTTGCTTCCAAATTTATTTTGTGTTGACATAGAGTAGGACTAATGCCCTTAAGATCATCAAGAGTATATCCAATAGCAGCACGATGCTTCCTCAAAGTTTTCAATAATCTTTCTTCTTCATGCTCTGAAAGGTTAGCACTAATAATAACAGGATATATCTTCTTTTCATGAAGATAAGCATATTTAAGATTATCAGGCAGAGGTTAAAGCTCAAACACGGGATCACCCTTGGGTGGAGGAGGATCCCCTAAAATTTCAACAGGCAAATTGTGATGCAGAATAGGTTCCTGTTTAAAGAATACTTCATCTATTTCCCTTCTTTCATTCATGAACATATCATTTTCATGGTCTAGCAAATAGTGTTCTAAAGGATCACTAGGAGGTACGGCAATAGAAGCAAGACCAATAATTTCATCCTTACTAGGTAATTCTTCCTCACGATGTTCTTTACTAAATTTAGAGAAATTAAACTCATGAACCATATCATCCAAGCCAATAGTAACAACATTCTTTTCGCAGTCTATCTTAGCATTAACAGTATTTAAGAAGGGTCTACCAAATATAATGGGACAAAAGCTATCTTGTGGGGAAGTAAGAACAAGAAAATCAGCAGGATATTTAGTTTTCCCACACAAGACTTCAACATATCTAACAATTCCAATTGGTGAAATAGTATCTCTATTAGCAAGTTTAATTATGACATCAATATCTTCTAACTCAACAGGTGCGATGTCATGCATAATTTCTTTGTATAAGGTATGTGGTATAACACTAGCACTAGCACCCATATCACATAAGCCATGATAACAATGATCTCCTATTTTAACAGAAATAACAGGCACGCCTACCACATGTCTATGTTTATCTTTAGCACAAGGTTTAGCAATTCTAGCAGTTTCACCTTCGAACTGAATAACATGCCCATCAATATTATCAGACAAGAGATCTTTAACAATAGCAATTTTAGGTTCTACTTTAACTTGCTCAGGAGGTGTATAAGTTCTAATGTTGCTTTTAAGAACAACAGTTGAAGCTTTAGCATGATCCTTTACTCTAACAGGCAAAGGTGGTTTCTCAACATAAGAAGTAGGAATAATAGGATCATTATAAGTGACAGTCTTTTATTCAACTTAAATAGGTGCAACTACTTTTACTTCTATGGGAGGATGATATTTAAACCACTTCTCCTTAGGGAGATCAACATAAGTATCAAAAGATTCACAGAAAGAAGCTACAATCTCAGAGTCAAGTCCGTATTTAGTGCTAAACTTACGGAAAATATCGGTGTCCATAAAAGATTTAACACAATCAAACTTAGGTGGCATACCTGACTCCTTACCTTCGTCGAGGTCCCAATCTTCAGAGTTGTGTTTCATTCTATCCAATAAATTCCATCTGAATTCAATAGTATTCATCATAAAAGAGCCAGCACAAGAAGTATCGAGCATGGTGCGATTGTTTTCAGAAAGCCGAGCATAAAAACTTTGCATAATTATTTCTCTTGGGAGCTCATGATTGGGGCATGAATATAACATTGATTTAAGCCTCCCCCAATCTTGAGCGATGCTTTCTCCTTCGCGAGGCTAGAAATTATATATATAATTGCGATCACGATGAACAAGATGCATAGGGTAATACTTTTGATGAAATTCCAACTTCAATCTTTTATAGTCCCATGATCTCATATCATCACATAGCCTATACCATATCAATGCATCTCCCTTCAAAGATAAAGGGAAGACCTTCTTCTTAGCAACATCATCGGGTATACCTGCAAGCATAAATAATCCAAAAACTTCATCCACATATATTAAGTGCTCATCCGGATGATTTGTTCCATCTCCTGTAAAAGGGTTAGCTAGCAGCTTTTCCATCATAGCCGAAGGAAATTAAAAAGGAGTTTCATTTTCAATGGGTTTAGTAGGTTGAGGAGCAACTCTTTGATCTACTGGATGGGGTGAAGATACCTCGAACAAGCCCCTCAGAGTATTACTTTCCATAGTAACAAGTGACAGTAAATTTCAGCACACTATATAAATTTTTCCTTACCAAATTCCACCTACCAAAGGTGCAACACTCACCGGCAACGGCGCCAGAAAAGAGTCTTGATGACCCACAAGTATAGGGGGTCTATTGTAGTCCTTTCAATAAGTAAGAGTGTCGAACCCAACGAGGAGCAGAAGGAAATGATAAGCGGTTTTCAGCAAGGTATTCTCTGCAAGTACTGAAATAAGTGGTAACAGATAGTTTTGTGATAGGATAAATTGTAACGAGCAACAAGTAACAAAAGTAATTAAAGTGCAGCAAGGTGGCCCAATCCTTTTGTAGCAAAGGACAAGCCGGAACAAACTCGTATAATAGCAAAAATGCTCCCGAGGACACATGGGAATATCGTCAAGCTAGTTTTCATCACGTTCATATAATTCATGTTCGATACTTTGATAACTTGATATGTGGGTGGACCGGTGCTTGGGTGCTGCTATTACTTGAACAAGCATCCCACTTATGATTAACCTCTATTGCAAGCATCCGCAACTACAACACAAGTATTAAGGTAAATCTAACCATAGCATGAAACATATGGATCCAAATCAGCCCCTTACGAAGCAATGCATAAACCAGGGTTTAAGCTTCTGTCACTCTAGCAACCCATCATCTACTTATTACTTCCCAATGCCTTCCTCTAGGCCCAAATAATGGTGAGGTGTTATGTATTCGACGTTCACATAACACCACTAGAGGCTAGACAACATACATCTTATCAAAATATCAAACGAATACCAAATTCAGATGACTACTCATAGCAAGACTTCTCCCTTGTCCTCAGGAACGAACGTAATTACTCACAAAGCATATTCATGTTCATAATCAGAGGGGTAATAATATGCATATAGGATCTGAACATATGATATTCCACCAATTAAACCAACTAGCATCAACTACAAGGAGTAATCAACACTACTAGCAACCTACTAGCACCAATCCCGGACTTTGAGACAAGAATTGGATACAAGAGATGAACTAGGGTTTGGAGATGAGATGGTGCTGGTGAAGATGTTGATGGAGATTGCCCTCTCCTGATGAGACGAGCGTTGGTGATGACGATGGTGATGATTTCCCCCTCCGGGAGGGAAGTATCCCCGGTAGAACATCCCTGTCAGAGCTCTAGATTGGGTCCGCCAAGGTTCCGCCTCGTGGCGGCGGAGTCTCGTCCTAAAAAGTTCCTCTTTCTTTTTTTTCTCATCGAAAGACTTCATATAGGAGAAGATGGACGTCGGAGAGCCACTAGGGGGCCCACGAGGTAGGGGGTCGCGTCCTAGGGGGGCCCCCACCCTCGTGAGAAGGGTGTGGGCCCCTTGGCCTTCATCTTTTGCGAGGATTTTTCTTTATTTATTTTAAGATGTTCCGTGGAGTTTCAGGACTTTTGGAGTTGCACAGAATAGGTCTCTAATATTTGCTCCTTTTCTAGCCGAGAATTCCAGCTACCGGCATTCTCCCTCTTTATGTAAACCTTGTAAAATAAGAGAGAATAGCCATAAGTATTGTGACATAAAGTGAAATAACAGTCCATAATTGAATAAATATCGATATAAAAGCATGATGCAAACTGGACGTATCATGTACCTCAGACTGGGTGAAGCCGAAAGCTAGCGTTCTTAAGGGAATATTCGGCCGGTGAACAAAAGATGATTTTTATTTATTTTCCATATGTGCCCCCAGATGTTTTTTCCTGCTTTTCCTCTCGCAGTACGGACATGCACTTTAGGGCATGCGTGCCCAGGGAAAGGAACCCTTAACGAAACTATTCTCCCTGGAAGATGTTTCTTACTACCCATGGAATATAACATAACTAGTTGGGCACTTGTCTGTTCAAGCACTAATGACCCCTACGCCTGGTCTCCACGCATACCCCCGTTCTTATATAACTTAGCGGGTATTCGGATACACTCCGGACTATCAGGTCCCGAGGTTGAAGCAAAAAAGATCCGCCATGACAAATGATCTACAATCCGGCTAGAAGGCATTATACATGTCACTTTAATTACATAGTCATGCAGACTGACTAAATTCCTCTTCTATACCATGCAACAGGCGGTCTAGCCTACAATCCTGTTGGGAATACTTTGCGGCTAATTCTACTTCCCATAAACTAAGCTAACGGGGATCTCTTTTCCGTCGGGCCCCACAGGTCCGACCTCGGCCATGTGATTCGGGTCAGCCTTGGTATACCGCATCTTCACCATGGCCCAGGCTTCCCTGGCACCTTGACGGCAGGCCGATATCTTCCATAATCTGAAGCGCCGCCGTGCACCCTTGAGCTTCTCTGTAAGCTCTACAATGCCTTCTGGCAGGGAGACAGATGGCCACAAGCCCTGGGCAACACCTTGCATCACCTGCCGAACTTGTTCATGCAGTTGTGAGAGCTCGAATAGAAGATCACCCGCAGACCCGGGCATTTCCTCCGTGGGACGACCTGTCAGCATACCTACAGACATAACGCTGTTAGCCGGCTTCTTCGCCGAACTCCTTCAAAAGGATTCGTTCAAGCACTTACTGAAAATGCCGCGTCGAAGCCGCTTATTCTCCTTCTCGGAGTCTGCAAGCTGAGCTCGAACATCTTTTAGTTCCACGCTCAGGTTGGTATTGGCGTCTTCGAGATTGTTCTTCTCCCGCCTGACCTCAGTGAGCACGCGTTCGCCAGCCTTTAGCTGTCGCACGACATGCTGATCGTCCGGATTTTCTCCGGATTCATCTGCAACATCTATTATTGGATCTGCAGCCACACCACACACTATATGGTAACCATCATTCTTTAAAGAAAATGTTACCAACGGGGGACTTTTAGGTTCCTTCAATGCGGCGACAGCGGCCCGCAATTGGGTCTTGCATTCCTCCAGCTCCTATGACAGCCGAGTATTCTTCTCTGTAAGAACCTGCACAATAAAGATGATCCTTAAATCAGTTCTGCTAGCTGTTTCAAGTCTCAGGGGCTACTGATACATATAATCATCATATTTACTTACCCGTACATCCTTTACATACTGGTCCATGGGTCTGGCTAGACCATCTGGAGCAGCACAGAGGTACGCCTCTCCAGAATTGAAGGCATCAAATGCCTCTGGTGAGAAGCAAGCGTCGCGGAGTACGGCCCGGTGACGCCTATGATTCATGGCGCTCTCCACTTCTGAATTTGTAGCGGATAATCTATCTGCATCCTCTGTAGGGGGATTATCCGGCGTCTGCCCTATATCGGCTTCCGCCTCCATGTCCGGTCCTGGAGCCCGACTGGTGGAAGCGTGATCGGCAGCATCACCGGACATATTCCGGCGAGCGTTTTTTCTGTTAAAGAAACATGGACGTCATTACATTTCGAGAAAGACGACAACCACGGAGCGGGGTTTCTGTTATACCTTTGCGACGGCGTCTCTGTCCTGACCGCCTTCATTTTTGGCCTACCCGGCCTCGGTTCCTCTTGTTGGCGAGTTGCTGCGGGTTCGGCAGGGCGTCCCGAATGCCTTCCCTATAAAAACGCCATATGTGTATGGTAGGTGAAGTCTCAAAGGGGATCCTAATTTTTGGAGTTGGGATTTTTGGTTTTTCTTACGTGCGACGCAGGAAGCAGTCTGGGATAGTCGGCCGTAATGGCCACCGTGGCGTCATCACAGCTTAATTGATAGAACTGCCGGCCTATCAGCTCCACGAATATGTCTGGATCTTCTTCGAGTCCGGAATCAAGGGCCCGGTCAGGGTCCTCTGGTTGTGGAGATGGGCTGCTGACCTCCTTTATGGATTTTCGCAGTTCCTGCCGCAAAATGGCAAGGTGAATACCTACGACATAGAATGCGGGAAGAATGGGAGTAAGGAGATATAACTCACCCAGCTTGGAGGGTTGTACATGGAGAATCCATCTTGTGGCTTGATGCGGATGAACTTCTCTCTTCCTCTCCCTTGAACAATTCGGACAGAATTTTTGCTAAAGCGGCAGCATTGTCCGGACCCTTACGCCCGCAACGGGTGGCGTCACCTGCCCCGTTAAAACACCACAAGGGGTGCCCTCGATATTGAAGTGGTTGCACTCCCCGCATTATGCATATTGACATGACCTCAATTACTGTCAATCCTGATTGAGCCAGTGCTTTAATCCGGTTCATCAAGTAAAGGACTTCTTCGTTGTCTTCCTCCTGGGGGCTCCGTGGGTGCCAACTTTGGCGTTTCTTCAGAGGAGCATTGCTGAACTCAGGAAGACCCCGCCGAACAGGGTCCGGAAGGGGAATGTCCTCCATATAAAACCATTCCGAAGGCCAGTCTTCGAACGTCTTCTTCGGAGTACCGGACAGGTATCCGGTTCCGGCGATGCGCCATATTTTGGTTTCGCCCACTTGATAAAGTGACCCCCTCTGTGTGCGAGGGACGAGGCAAAATAACCTTTTCCACAGCTCGAAATGAGCCTCGCAGCCCAGGAACAACTCGCAGAGGGCAACATAGCCGGCAATGTGTAAAATGGAGGCAGGGGTGAAATTATGTAATTGGAGGCCGTAGAACTCCAGGAGCCCGCGGAGGAACGGATGAACCCTAAATCCGAGTCTCCTCAATAAATAAGGGACAAGGCATACCCGCTCCCCGTAGAGGGGCCGGGAAAGCTCTCCGCTTGCTCCCCGCCATTGTAGGTGGCGAGCCCGGCTCATACGGGCACCATATACGCCGGAGGGAGAAATCCCTTAGTCTGCAGTTCAACTAATCGACTGTGTGGGACTGAACACCTCTCCCAATCACCAGGCTTAGGGCTACGGGGGTGGGAGGAGGAGCAACGGGGTTCGGCCATGCTAGAGTGGATCTTTCTGAAGCGCGCTCTGATGGATTCTCGCTGGGGGAAATGGTATGGATCAGATCTAAGAATCCCCATCCCTTTAATAGGAAATTTATTTATCTTGCTAGGGGGGCGAATGTAAAATGCCCTGTCGCCTCGTATTCATTCGACGCGTGGGAGATAGCCCTTAGTGGGCGCAGAAGCCAAGAGGTCAAACATTTATGGGACCGGACACTGCTTAACAAACGTTCGAAATTTGGAGGAGGAACCCGCCTTGCAATGTTGAAGACAACACTACGTGCCGGACTCATCGTCATTGAAGCCTGGTTCAGGGGCTACTGAGGGAGTCCTGGATTGGGGGGTCTCCGAACAGCCGGACTATATCCTTTGGCCGGACTATTAGACTATGAAGATACAAGATTGAAGACTTCGTTTCGTGTCCGGATGGGACTCTACTTGGCGTGGAAGGCAAGCTAGGCAATACGGATATGGATATCTCCTCCTTTGTAACTGACCTTGTGTAACCTTAGCCCCCTCCGGTGTCTATATAAACCGGAGGGTTTTAGTCCATAGGAGAACATACAATCATACCATAGGCTAGCTTCTAGGGTTTAGCCTCTCCGATCTCGTGGTAGATCAACTCTTGTAATACTCATATCATCAAGAATAAATCAAGCAGGACGTAGGGTTTTAGCTCCATCAAGAGGGCCCAAACCTGGGTAAAACATCGTGTCCCCTGCCTCTTGTTACCATCCACCTTAGACGCACAGTTCGGGACCCCCTACCCGAGATTCGCCGGTTTTGACACCGACAGTTGTCATTTGATAACGAGATCACATCATTAGGAGAATGATCTGATGGACAAGACCCATTCGTTAGCTTACATAATGATCGTTCAGTTTTATTTCTATTGCTTTCTTCTTGTCAAATACATATTCCTTCAACTATGAGATTATGCAACTCCCGGATACTGGAGGAATGCCTTATGTGCTATCAAACGTCACAACGTAACTGGGTTATTATAAAGATACTCTACAGGTATCTCTGAAGGTGTTTGTTGAGTTGGCATAGATCGAGATTAGGATTTGTCACTTCGAGTATCAAACAGGTATCTCTGGGCCCTCTCGGTAATACACATCATAAGCTTGCAAGCAAACGACTAAAGAGTTAGTCACGAGGTGATGTATTACAGAACGAGTAAAGAGACTTGCCGGTAACAAGATTGAACTAGGTATGAAGATACCGTCGATCGAATCTTAGGGAAGTAACATACCGATGGACAAAGGGAATTACGTATGTTGTCATAACGGTTCGACCGATAAGGATCTTTGTAGAATATGTAGGATCCAATATGGGCATGCAGGTTCCGCTATTGGTTATTGACCAGAGAGGTGTCTCGGTCATGTCTACATAGTTCTCTAACCCGTAGGGTCCACACACTTAGCGTTCGATGACGATATAATATTATATGAGTTATGTGATTTGGTGACCGAATGTTGTTCGGAGTCCCAGATGATATCACGGACATGACGAGGAGTCTTTAAATGGTCGAGAGGTAAAGATTCATATATAGGACGATGGTATTTGGACTCCGGAAGTGTTTCGAGGGTACCGGGTACTTATCGGTTCACCGGAAGGGGTTCCGGGCACCCCCGACAAAAGATATGGGCCTTATGGGCCAAGAGGGGAAATGCACCAGCCACTAGGGGCTATTATGCCCCCCATATGGCCGGCCTAAGGAGGGAAATGAAAGGTTAGTAGGGAAAGGGAAGTGTGGATTAGGATTCCCACTTCCTTCCCTCTCCCCCCCTCTTCCCGTCTCCCTCGGTTAAATATGGCAGGGGGGCGTTACTTGGGGAGGACCCCAAGTAGGATTCGGCCTACTTGGGGCGCCTCCTGGTTGCCTCCCCTCTCCCTCCCACCTATATATATATATATATATATATATATATATGGGCGTGATATGTCCATTTTGCATCATGTTTCCTACTGTTATTTATGATGTTTTTATACATAATAACGCTTTTTGGAGTAATTCTAATGCCTTTTCCCTCATAATTTGCAAGGTACACACAAAGAGGGAGAATTCCGACAATAGGTTGAAACTTCACGGAGAATTTTTATGGAAGATATGATGAATATTGGAGCAAATAAGTACTAGAGGGGGCCCACCAGGTGGGCACAACCCACCTGGGCGTGCCAGGGAGCCCAGGCGTGCCCTGTTCGGTTGTGCTCACCCAGGCCTACCTCCGGTGCCCATCTTCTGGTATATAGGTCATTTTGACCTAGAAAAAATGAGGAGATGACTTTCGGGATGGAGCGCACCCGTCTCGAGCCGGAACTTGGGCAGGAACACTTTTGCCCTCCGGTAGAGCGATTCCACCAGGGGAACTTCCCTCCCGAAGGGGGAAATCATCATCATCACCATCACCAACAACTCTCCCATCTTGGGGAGGGCAATCTCCATCAAACATCTTCAATAGCACCATCTCATCTCAAACCCTAGTTCATCTCTTGTGTTCAATCTTGTTACTGAAACTATAGATTGGTGCTTGTGGGTGACTAGTAGTGTTGATGGGAAGTTACTTTCCCATAAAATGCTTAAGGAAGTTATTTTCCCAAGGTTTGGAGTCCCTAGATATTTACTGAATGATGGTGGTTCACACTTTATTCATGGTGCTTTTCGTAAAATGCTTGCCAAGTATGATGTTAACCATAGAATTGCATCACCTTATCATCCTCCATCTAGTGGTCAAGTTGAACTTAGTAATAGAGAAATAAAATTAATTTTGCAATATACTATCAATAGGTCCCGGAAGAATTGGTCTAAGAAATTAGATGATGCACTTTGGGCTTATAGAACAGCGTATAAAAATCCTATGGGTATGTCTCCTTATAAAATGGTTTATGGAAAAGCTTGCCATTTGCCTCTTGAATTAGAACATAAAGCGTATTGGGCAATCAAAGAACTCAACTATGATTTCAAACTTGCCAGTGAAAAGAGGTTATTTGATATCAGCTCATTAGATGAATGGAGAACCCAAACTTATGAAAACGCCGAGTTGTTTAAAGAAAAAGTCAAAAGATGGCATGATAAGAGAATCCAAAAGCGTGAGTTTAAAGTCAAAGAATATGTACAACTCTCATTTCAGATTCTTTGCAGGAAAACTCCTCTCAAAATGGGAAGGACCATATGTTATCGAGGAGGTTTATCTGTATGGAGCCATCAAAATAAATAATGCCGAAGGTACTAACCCGAAGGTTGTTAACGGGCAGCGATTAAACATTATATCTCAGGTATGCCCATTAATGTTGAAAGTAATATTATCCAAACTTTGACACCGGAAGAACACATAAAAGAGTCCTTCTGGAACACTCCATAATCATGAAAATAAGGAGGTACGTGATACGGTAAGTAAACGGAATCCAAAAAATCCGCAAAAATATTTTTGTCAGTTTTGGAATATTTAGAAAATTAGGAAAATAAGAAACTTCGAGGAAGCGTACAGATGGGTTGTGCCCACCTGAGGTACCTTCCGGACTCCGTTTTTCTATAGTTTCCCAAGATAAAATATCTTTGTATACCCACCGAACCTGTTGACCACCGTATCACAGAGAAATCTTCTGTTCTCTTTTCTTGCAATTTTTGGTCACATCTGTTAAGCCAGACATCATGTCTTCTTCCTCCTCCAACAATGTAGAAGAGGATGCTTGGTTGATGAAGATCGAGCTGAATAGAGAAGAGCCCGTAGAAGCTGTCAAGGGAGACAAGAGCAAGGAGGCTACCGTAGATCAACCCCCGGTGTTCGAGCAAGCACTATTAGCCGAGGAGGAAGAAGAAGATATCCTTAAACCTTACTATGCTCTTCTTACTCCTACTGAGATTGAAGCCTTTCGCATCATTGAAATGGTTATTGTGCAAAATAAGTACATCACCCGTGAAAATATTCTGCATTAAGAGCACATCATCCACCTCTGGTGCGTCATTCCTCGATTGGAGAATCACTTGATCCTTAAGGACAGGATCGCTTCATCACCACCTTCTTCTTCATAACCAAAATAAAATTGAGTATCGGGTATGGGAACTCCCCTTGGCTTCCGCCAAGCTTGGGGGAGGTGCCCCGGTATCGTATCATCCCCACTATCTTTTGCCTTTACTTATTTTAGTTCGATCTTTTGCTTTAGATGAATAAAAGTCTAGGTCGATCCTTTCTTTTTGAGAGTTTTCTTAGTGATCTATCTTTGTAATCGTGTGCAAGATATATAATAAAGTTTGGTTTGAGTTTTTGCTTTCTTTACCTTCAAGTTGCAGTAAAAAGAAAGGAAATAAATAAGAAGAAAGGAAAATAAATGAAAAGGATCATATGCTATTCTTATTGTAAGTGATGACACCACATAAGGAAAAGTATAAGTAGGAAATTTTATTAGAGATTGACAAACATAGCATTAGTAAATGATGCAACTCATAAAGAATTAATAAGGGAAGAGAAGATTCACATATAAATATACTATCCTAGAAATCTTTTGTAATTGTGAGCCCCCATCAAATTATTATATGCCAAAATTGTTGACATTGGAGAAGGAAGACAACTTAATGATTTATGTTTGTTCATATTCACATACAAGTCATATTGTCATAGACCCTTTAACATGTGGTGCTTGCCCCTATGTTTGCTAGCCGAAAA
This sequence comes from Triticum aestivum, assembly GCF_018294505.1. Classification (NCBI taxonomy): domain Eukaryota; kingdom Viridiplantae; phylum Streptophyta; class Magnoliopsida; order Poales; family Poaceae; genus Triticum; species Triticum aestivum. Next base: position 386,963,614 of record NC_057806.1, on the reverse strand, counting down.
TTCCGCACTAAGTAGAGATACTACTTGCGCATCCAAAAACCCTTAAACCCAAATCTTATTTTCAAGAGTCCACCATACCTACCTACGTATTGAGCAAGATCCCTCAAGTAAGTTGTCATTGGTGCAATAAGGTGATAAAATTTGCTTCTAAAAACATGAGATCATTTTGTGTAAGAGAAAATTGAGCGTTGTACGAACTTGTGATGGTGAAGAATAAAAGCGATAGACTGCATAATAAAGGTTGCCATCACAAGGGGCAATACAACATGGCGTTCTTTTGCACTAAGGGGTGGAGCATACAAATGAATAAGCGCATGGCAACCTCTACTTCCCTCTGCGAAGGGCCTATCTTTTACTTTTATGCAAAGATTCAAACTTTTCTCTCTATTCCTTTTTTATTTTCTACTTTGGCAAGCATCATGTGGTGAGGAAAGATCTAAGCACATATGTCCAGTTGAATATGGGTAGCATGAGATATTATTGTTGACATCACCCTTGAGGTGGATACATTGGGAGGTGAAACAATAATCCCCTATCTTTCTATGTGTCCGGTTGAAACGTTTTGCTCATGTGTATGCGGTGAGTGTTAGCACTCATAGAAGGCTATATGATGGTTGAGTTTGTGGACTTGCCTAAAGGCTCTGATACGTGACCCTTCCTGAAAAGATGATGAATTGTAGTTGCAAAGTTGACTGAGAACATAGTTTGTTGGTTTCTAATAGAGTTTTTGCTTTATACTTCAACAGTGTGATGAATTGTCACTTATTCATGAGAAGTCTATGATAAGAGTCATATGTTTAAGTTTGTTGCTGTTATAACATGATGCTTCTATGTACGTATTTTTTTATCGACACCTCTCTCTCTAAGCATGTGGACATGTTTTTCGATTTCGATTTTCGATTGAGGACAAGCGAGGTCTAAGCTTGGGGGAGTTGATATGTCCATTTGCATCAGGTTTTCCTACTGTTATTTATGATTTTTTTATACATAATAATGCTTTTTGGAGTAATTCTACTGCCTTTTGTCTCATAATTTGCAAGGTGCACACAAAGAGGGAGAATTCCGGTAGCTGGAAATCTGGACCTGGAAAAGCTACGTCAGGTTACCTATTCTACACAAATCCAAACAGGCTGAAACTTCACAGAGAATTTTTATGGAATATATGATGAATATTGGAGCAAATAAGTACCAGAGGGGGCCCACCAGGTGGGCACAACCCACCTGGGCGCGCCAGGGAGCCCAGGCGCGCCCTGGTGGGTTGTGCTCACCCTGGCCCACCTTCGGTGCCCATCTTCTGGTATATAGGTCATTTTGACCTAGAAAAAATGAGGAGAGGACTTTCAGATGGAGCACCGCCGTCTCGAGGTGGAACTTGGGCAGGAGCACTTTTGCCCTCTGGCGGAGCGATTCCACCGGGGGAACTTCCCTCCCAGAGGGGGAAATCACCGTCATCATCATCACCAACAACTCTCCCATCTTGGGGAGGGCATTCTCCATCAACATCTTCAACAGAACCATCTCATCTCAAACCCTAGTTCATCTCTTGTGTTCAATATTGTTACCAGAACTATAGATTGGTGCTTGTGGGTGACTAGTAGTGTTGATTACATCTTGTAGTTGATTACTATATGGTTTATTTGGTGGAATATTATATGTTCAGATCCAATATGATATTTAATACCCCTCTGATCTTGAGCATGATTATCATTTGTGAGTAGTTACTTTTTTCTTGAGGTCACGGGAGAAATCGTGTTGTAAGTAATCATGTGAACTTGATATGTGTTCGATATTTTGATAGTATTTATGTTGTGATTCCCTTAGTGGTGTCATGTGAACGTTGACTACATGAAACTTCACCATATTTGGGCCTAAGGGAATGCATTGTGGGGTAGCAATTAGATGATGGCTTGCGTGAGTGACAGAAGCTTAAATCCCAGTTTATGCACTATTCCGTAAGGGACCGACTGGATCCAAAAGTTTAATGCTATGGTTAGAATTTTTTCTTAATACTTTTCTCGTGGTTGTGGATTCTTGCGGGAAGGTTAATCATAAGTAGGAGGTTTGTTCAAGTAAGAATAGCACCTAAGCACCAGTCCTCCCACATATCAAATAATCAAAGTAGCGAACCCAAATCGAACCAACATGGTGAAAGTGACTGCATGAAATTCCCGTGTACCCTCAAGAACGCTTGGTTATCACTAGAGACCATTTTTGCCTGCCCTTTGCCCCAAAAGGATTGGGATACCTTGCTGCACTTTTGCTACTATCATCTTTACTTTCTCATTACAAATTATCTTGCTATTAAACTACTATGTTACTTACAATTTTAGCACTTGCACATATTACCTTGCTGAAAACCACTTGTCATTTCCTTATGCTCCTCGTTGGGTTCGACACTCTTACTTATCGAAAAGAGCTACAGTTGATCCCATATACTTGCGGGTTATCAGGGGGCGCCCTAGCACACACCAGATCAATTGTTAGCCGTGTGCGGCGCCCCCCTCCACTGTTTACACCCCCGGTCATATTTTCGTAGTGCTTTGGCGAAGCCTGCGGAGATCGCTTCACCATCATCGTCACCACGCTATCGTGCTGAAGGAACTCATCTACTACCTCGACGTCTTGCTGGATCAAGAAGGCGAGGGACGTCAGCGAGCTGAACATGTGCAGAACATGAAGGTGTCGTGCATTCGGTACTTGATCGGTTGACGTGAGAAGAAGTTCGACTACATCAACCGCGTTGTGAATCGCTTCCGCTTACAGTCTACGAGGGTACGTAGACACACTCTCCCCTCGTTGATATGCATCTCCATGGATAGATCATTGCATGTGCATAGAATTTTTCTTGTTTTTCCATGCAACGATTCCCAATAGTGGCATCATGAGCCAGGTTTATGCGTAGATGATATGCATGAGTAGAACATAAAGAGTTATGGGCGGTGATAGTCATACTGCTTACCATCAATGTTTTATTTTGATTCGGCGGTATTGTGGGATGAAGCGGCCCGAACCAACCTTACATGTCCACGCACATGAGACCAGTACCACCGACTGACATGCAACTAGTTTTGCATAAAGGTGGCTGGCGGGTGTCTATTTCTCGTACTTTAGTTAAATCGAATTTGACTACGGCCGGTCCTTGAAGAACGTAAAATAGCAAACTTGACGAGTCATTGTTGTGGTTTTTGCCGTAGGTAAGAACGGTTCTTGATACAAACCCGTAGCAGCCACGTAAAACTTGCAACAACAAAGTATAGGATGTCTAACTTGTTTTTGCGGGGTATGATGTGATGTGATATGGTCAAGACATGATGTGAGATACGTTATTGTATGAGATGATCATCTTTTGTAAGATATCTGGCAACCGGCAGGAGCCTTATGGTTGTCTCTTTATTGTATGAAATGCAAACGCCATGTAATTTCTTTAATTTATCGCTATGAGTTAACAATAATTGTAGAAGCAACAGTTGGCGAGACAACCACGACACGACAATGGTGATCAAGGTGTCGAGTTAGTGATGACGGAAATCATTACGATGCTTTGGAGATGGAGATCAGAAGCACAAGATGATTATGGCCATATCATGTCACATATTTTTGATTGCATGTGATGTTTATTTTATATGCATCTTGTTTTGCTTAGAACGCCGGTAGCATTATAAGATGATCCCATCAATAAATTTCAAGGTAAAAGTGTTATCCCTGAGTATGCACCATTGCTACAGTTCGTCGTTTCGAGACACCACGTGATGATCGGGTGTGATAGACTCTACGTTCACATACAATGGGTGTAAGACAGTTTTACACATGCGGAATACTTGGGTTAAACTTGACGAGCCTAGCATGTACAGACATGGCCTCGGAACATTGGAGACCGAAAGGTCGAACGTGAATCATATAGTAGATATGATCAACATAGAGATGTTGAAAGGACCGAGAAGAGGTGTCTAGAGGTGGGGTGATTAGACACTAAGTACCAAAAGTTGCAGTTTTTAAATTCCTTAGGTTGAAGTGGAGTTTTGGCACTAGTTTAACAAACACAATACATGTCAAGCAAGCATGCAAAGAGCATATGAGCAGCGGAAAGTGAAGCATGCAACTTGCAAGAATGTAAAGGGAAGGGTTTGGAAGATTCAAACGCAATTGGAGACACGGAGATTTTTGAGACGTGGTTCTGATAGGTGGTGCTATCGTACATCCACGTTGATGGAGACTTCAAACCACGAAGGGTAACGGTTGCGCGAGTCCATGGAGGGCTCCACCCACGAAGGGTCCACGAAGAAGCAACCTTGTCTATCCCACCATGGCCATCACCCACGAAGGACTTGCCTCACTAGCGGTAGATCTTCACGAAGTAGGTGATCTCCTTGCCCTTACAAACTCCATGGTTCAACTCCACAATCTTGTCGGAGGCTCCCAAGTGACACCTAGCCAATCTAGCAGACACCACTCTCCAAGAAGTAACAAATGGTGTGTTGATGATGAACTCCTTGCTCTTGTGCTTCAAATGATAGTCTCCCCAACAATCAACTCTCTATCACAGGATATGGATTTGGTAGAAAGAAGAAATGAGTGGAATGCAACTTGGGGAAGGCTAGAGATCAAGATTCATATGGTAGGAATGGAATATCTTGGTCTCAACACAAGTGTAGGTGGTTCTCTCTCAGAAAATATAGGTTGGAAGTGTAGGTTTTTTCTGATGGCGCTCTCCACAAATGAAGAGGAGGTGGAGGGGTATTTATAGCCTCCACATAAAATCTAACCGTTACACATAACTTCCCAAACTCGATGGGACCAAATGGTTAAACTCGGTTTGACCGATTTAGCAAAGCTAGTGACCGTTAGGGTTTTCGGTGGGACCGACATGCAACTCGGTAGGACCGATATGATTACGGTTAGGGCATAATGTAATCTCGGTGAGACCGATTACACAAACTCGGTGAGGCCGATTAGGTAATAAGCTAACCAGAGAGTTGGTCAGGTAAACTCGGTGGGACCGATCGCTCATTTTGGTGAGACCGAAATGTTACAAAAGGGAACCAGAGAGTTTACATTGCAATCTCGGTGGGACCGATCGCAATTCTCGGTGAGACCGAAAGTATTCCAATAGGCAACAGAGAGTTTGCAATCCCATCTCGGTGAGACCGAGATCCCTGTGGGTGAGACCGATTTTCCTAGGGTTTGTGGAAGTGGCTATGACATTTGAAACTCGGTGGCGTCGGATAGGAAGAATCGGTGGGGCCGAGTTTGACTTTTGGTTTAGGTCATATGTGGATGTGAGAAAGTAGTTGAGGGTTTTGGAGCATATCACTAAGCATTTTGAGCAAGAACCTCATTACAACACCTCATCCCTCCCTGATAGTATTGTCTTTTCCTATAGACTCAATGTGATCTTGGATCACTAAAATAGAAAATGTAGAGTCTTGAGCTTTGAGCTTGAGCAAATCCTTTGTCCTTAGCATTTTGAAGGGGTTTCACATCCTCTAGTCCATGCCACTTCACTGTTGAACTTATCTGAAACATACTAGATAAAAATGTTAGTCCAACAAGATATATGTTGACATTAATTACCAAAACCACCTAGGGAGCACTTGTGCTTTCAATCTCCCCATTTTTGGTAATTGATGACAACATACATCAAAGCTTTAGATCAAGATATTAAGAATAGTAGGTAAAGCTTTGGAAAGATATGTAACTTGCATAGGCTCCCCCTACATGTATGCAATCATGTGAATATATAATATAGGAGCATGTGAATGCATAAACATGACAGAGTAAGCAATGTGTTACATGTATCTTGGCTATATGCATGAGAGCAAATGATGAAAATATGAGAAATGTACCTTCATGCTCATGAGTCCTTCTTGCAAATAGTATGTACATCAGCAAGAAATTCTCATTCACATGACTGTGATGCATATACTTACCTTGTGGTCTTGAGTTGGCTTAGGATGGGATGAACCTGCGTAAACAAGGTTAGATAACACAAATACACCTACTGGCCAGAGCAAACAAGAGAGACCACAAGAGTACCAAGACTGGGATGACATGTAGAGTAAGTACTAAGTACCACACTGGATAAATACATGTCCCCAAAGATAAAGATATGCAATAAATTCAAGGATTTCCTTCCCTTAGATGTCTTGCTCCCCCTAAATCTAACATGGGATATTCGGAGAAGATAGGGAACAGAAAATCAGAGCAAAATCAGAGCTCAAAGGAAATAAACAGAGCTAATGCAATTGAGCAAATATGAACATGTCTTTCCCCTCATGAAAACATGTGACTTCTCTCCTCTTGAACACCAGGCATTTGGGGTCTCTTTCTTCCCTAGAGTATTCTCTCCCCCTATAGATATGATTAAGCTTTGATGTGATGATCTCTCTCTCCCCCTTTGACATCAATTTCCAAGAAGGGTTCTTCTGGATTTTTGTCATGATGGGTTTGGTCCTTGAGTCATAGAACAAAGCAGCAATTTGAGTAGGATGCTGGTCGAGGACAAGATTCATTGAGTGAAGCTGGATCAAAAAGAATTCAAAAGCAAGTGGAAAGATGTTTTTCCTGCAGTGAAATCGGTAGCACAGAGTTTGGTGCTTCGGTGGCACAGAAAAGGTTCGGTTGGACCGAAGTAAACAGCCCGGTGTGACCAAGTTCATCACAGAGAAAACACTTGTCACCTCAGCTCACTAGACAAGTAAGATCTCACAAGGATTTGCAAGGGATTTAATGCAGAAAATGCAGAACAGAAAATAAAAGAGAAGAAACTAAAAAGAATCTAGATGAAGTTTTTTTTGTTTAAGAGGGAAACAAATATGCATGAGACAAATGCAAGAGCACAGAAAAGATCACACAAGAACTTCATCTAGAATTGGGCGGTGACAAAGTCACCTATGTTAGAGTATATTGACTTAGGAGTCAAGTGAGATCACTTGATCTTTGGTCATACTCATCGTTTAAGCTCAAAATGGGGTTACCATTTTTCATTAAAGCATCTAGATGTATTCACATCTTGTTGAGTTGCTTTATCCCATGACTTGGAGTAAAGCTTCTCTAAGATGGAATAACATACCTTGGGTGGTGGTGTTGATCATGATCATGTAGTTGAACTTGTGTGGGTTGCTCAAGGTTGATGTGGCTCATCAAGAGTTGGGAGCATCACTTGAAGTTTGAGTTCATCTACCTACATGGGCTAGTTTTTGCAAGGAAGAGCACTTGTGTGTCCAAAATGGCAATCATGATAGAATTTGTCAAAGGATATGTTTGAATGGTTGTGTGCTTCCTTGTCTTAATCCACCATTGTGTAGTGACTTGGTGATGTAGAAATTGCTCAGGATGTGAATGAGTTGCAATCTCATAGATTTCGACTCATCCAAGTATCTACACGGGTTAGATAGCATGCAAGGTGCAAATATATCCAAGACATGGAATAGTCAACATAAGAGAAATATCAAGGATTAGTCATAGGCTCATGCCTTGCATGTGTCAAATGGAGTTTCTACTCCAAGTTTGAAGCATCAATGATGTTCAATTCACCTCTTAACCTGCAAAACACTTTCTCATCAAGTGGTTTGGTAAATATATCAAGCAATTGCTTATCGGTGCGAACATGCTTAAGATTAATATCCCCTTTGGCAACATGATCTCGAATGAAATGATGACGAACTTCAATATGCTTAGTTCGAGAATGTTGCATGGGATTGTGAGCAATTTTAATAGCACTTCCATTGTCACATAGCAATGGAACATGTTTCACATATATTCCATAATCTTTAAGAGTTTGGGTCATCCAAAGTAATTGAGCACAACATGATCCAGCGGCAATGTATTCCGCTTCAGTGGTGGATAAGGATACCGAGTTTTGTTTCTTGGAGGACCAAGATACAAGAGATCTACCAAGAAATTGACAAGTACCTGAAGTGGACTTTCTATCAACTTTGTCACCAGCATAGTCTGAATTAGAGTAGCCAACAAGATCAAAGGAAGCCCCTTTTGGATACCAAATGCCAAAATTTGGTGTATGGATTAAGTATCTCACTATCCTTTTCACGGCCTTAAGATGACGTTCTTTAGGAGCGGCTTGATATCGTGCACACATGCACACACTTAGCATAATATCGGGACGTGAAGCACATAGATATAACAATGAACCAATCGTAGAGCGATAAACCTTTTGATCAACCGGTTCACCATCTTTGGTTAAATCAAGATGTCCACTAGTAGGCATGGGTGTATTCATACCTTTGCATTCTTGCATATTGAACTTCTTGAATAAGTCCTTGGTGTACTTCATTTGAGATACAAAGGTGCCTTCCTTAGTTTGCTTGATTTGCAAACCGAGAAAGAATTTGAGTTCACTCATCATCGACATCTCAAACTTCTCCGACATTAGCTTTCCAAACTTTTCACTTCGACTTGAGTGTAGCCTTGGGCGACTAGGCGTGCTTTTTTGCGGATGACTTGACCATCTTCATCTTGCTTGTTGCGAAACACCCATTTGGTACCAATGATGTTGTGGTTGTTGTCGGGCTTTTCAACCGATGTCCACACCTGATTTCTCTCAAAGTTGTGTAGCTCTTCATGCATAGCGTTTATCCAATCCGGATCTTCCAATGCTTCTTCAACCTTCATAGGTTCAATGCGAGAGATGAAAGAATAATGTTCACAAAAGCTAGCTAAACGAGTTTTAGAGCGAGTGATTCTCCCGGTTTGGATATCATTGTAGATTTGCTCGACGGGGTGATCTTTGGCGATTCTTGCTCGAACTCGTGAAAGCTTTTGCTTGGATCTTGGTTGAACATCTTCTTCATCTTGTTCTTCCTCTTGGCCTTCTTCGTTGTTGACATTGTCGTTCTCTTGTCGTGGTGGAGAAGGAGGTTGTTGGCATTCATCTTGATGTACTTCCTCGTTTTCTTCATCTTGATGTGTCCCACTTGTGGATGCTTCTGTATCAACTCTTGGTTCACCTTGTCGTGAGGTAGAATCTTCCACTTGGACTGACGAAGTACTCTCCTTTACCTCCATTGGACGAATCTTGCCAATAGACAAGTCTTGGATTGCTTCCCAAGGGTCTTTGTCTCCTACACCTACATCAATTGGCAATTGCTCTACTTGCGAGCCGTTAGATTCATCAAACTTCACATCTAGCGTCTCTTCAACCTTTCAGGTGAAATTGTTGTAGACACGGTAAGTGTGAGAGTTTGAGCCATAACCAAGTAGGAAACCTTCATGAGACTTAGGAGCAAATTTAGAGCGATGATACTTATCAAGAATGTAGCACTTTGAGCCGAATACTCGAAAGTATCCAACTTGTGGTTTGTTACCGATGAGAAGCTCGTATGCCGTCTTGCCAAGTAGCTTGTGAAGATACAAGCGATTTGTTGCATGACAAGTTGTCTCAACCGCTTCCGCCCAAAAGTGCTTTGGCGTCTTGTACTCATCAAGCATCGTTCTCGCCATTTCGATGAGTGTCCGGTTCTTCCTCTCAACAACTCCATTTTGTTGAGGTGTGTACGTAGCCAAGAACTCATGTGAAATCCCTTCTTCGTCAAGAAAGGTATCCACATTTGCGTTCTTGAACTCTGTTCCGTTGTCGCTTCGAACCTTCTTGATCTTCACGTCAAATTGATTTTGGGCCTTCCTAGCAAAGTTTTTGAAGATCTTTTGGACCTGCGATTTGTCATCAAGAAAGAACACCCACGTAAATCTTGAAAAATCATCAACTATGACTAGTCCAAATGAGTTACCACCGAGACTCTTGTAGGCATTTGGACCAAAGATATCCATATGAAGTAGCTCGAGTGGTCTTCTCGTGGTCATGATGATCTTCGCGCGATGACTTCCTCCAACTTGGTTTCCTGCCTGTCAAGCACTACAAAGTCTATCCTTATCAAATATAACATCTTTTACTCCAAGGATATGATCACCTTTAATAAGCTTGTCAAGGTTTCGCATACCAACATGACATAATCGTCTATGCCATAACCAACCCTTAGAGGATTTAGCAATTAAGAAAGTTCTAGGTTGAGGCTTTTTAGTGAAATCAACAATGTAAAGATCACCTCTATGTATTCCGGTAAAGACCATTTTACGATTGTCTCTATGAAACACTTGGCAATCTACTTCAGTGAATAAAACATTGAAACCGAAATCAGCAAGTCTAGATACTGAAAGTAAATTGTACCCAAGAGATTCAACGAGCATGACATTTTGTATGGAACTATCATGTGAGATGGCCACCTTACCGAGGCCAACCACCTTACCCTTTGAGTTATCACCAAAGGTGACATATTTTTTAGGGCCGTTGTTTTCAGCAAGCTCACGGAACATATCTTTATCTCCGGTCATATGATCAGTACATCCACTATCAAGAACCCATTCCTTTCCTCCAGCCATGTAGCCGTGAAGATTTGCCATAAGACCAAAGTGTCTCACTTCATCATTAAGATCATAGTCACTGTCATCATCATCCTCATCAGAGTATCCATGTTCAACATCATCTTGTGATTGATCAATTCCAAGAGAAGGTAATTCATTAGATAAATGATCATTTCTATAGTTATCTTTATGAATTATAATAGCTCTGGAAATGATATTGCTAATGATTCCAACATCTCCCTTGGCACTAGTAAGATTAGTAAGCTCAAATAAGCAGTCACCAAATTTGGGATCATTGGAACTCATCTTAATCAAGGCAATAGACTTATGGAGGATTTCATCTAGATCTTTCAAGGAATAATTTGGAAAGTGTTCCTCAAGAAATCTCCATATTGTATAGGCACAATCAAGAGTAGGCAAACATTCAATCAAGTTTCTAGGAAAGCTTCAAGTGATAAGATTAACAGTTCTAAGGTTGCGGATCATGTCAATAGACTCATCAAGGGTAGGATGCAAAGGATCAACATGAGGTGCACAAGGGCTAGTAATGTACTTGTTCAAATGATATTCATTCAAAATCTCAAGCATTTCATTTTTCCACTCATGAAAATATTCTCCATCAAGAATAGGCACTCTATGTCTAAGACTCCCCAAATTAGACTCATCCATCTTCCTCCAATGGTGTTTAAACCAAAGAAATGGACACAAAAGCTCTGATACCAATTGAAAGGACCAAGAAGAGGTGTCTAGAGGGGGGTGATTAGACACTAAGTACCAAAAGTTGCAGTTTTTAAATTCTTTAGGTTGAAGTGGAGTTTTGGCACAAGTATAACAAACACAATACATATCAAGCAAGCGTGCAAAGAGCATATGAGCAGCGGAAGGTGAAGCATGCAACTTGCAAGAATGTAAAGGGAAGGGTTTGGAAGATTCAAACGCAATTGGAGACATGGAGATTTTTGAGACGTGGTTTCGATGGGTGGTGCTATCGTACATCCACGTTGATGGAGACTTCAACCCACGAAGGGTAATGGTTGCGCGAGTCCACGGAGGGCTCCACCCATGAAGGGTCCACGAAGAAGCAACCTTGCCTATCCCACCATGGCCATCACCCACGAAGGACTTGCCTCACTAGCGGTAGATCTTCAGGAAGTAGGCGATCTACTTGCCCTTACAAACTCCTTGGGTCAACTCCACAATATTGTCGGAGGCTCCCAAGTGACACCTAGCCAATCTAGGAGACACCACTCTCCAAGAAGTAACAAATGGTGTGTTGATGATGAACTCCTTGCTCTTGTGCTTCAAATGATAGTCTCCCAAACACCCAACTCTCTCACAGGATATGGATTTGGTGGAAAGAATATTCGAGTGTAAAGCACCTTGGGGAAGGCTAGAGATCAAGATTCATATGGTAGGAGTGGAATATCTTGGTCTCAACACAAGTGTAGGTGGTTTTCTCTCAGAAAATATAGGTTGGAAGTGTAGGTTTTTTCTAATGGCTCTCTCCACAAATGAAGAGGAGGTGGAGGGGTATTTATAGCCTCCACACAAAATCTAACCGTTACACATAACTTCCCAAACTCGATGGGACTGAATGGTTAAACTCGGTCTGACCGATTTAGCAAAGCTAGTGACCGTTAGGGTTTTCGGTGGGACCGACATGCAACTCGGTAGGACCGATATGATTAGGGTTAGGGCATAACGTAATCTTGGTGAGACCGATTACACAAACTCGGTGAGACCGGTTTTGGTAATAAGCTAACCAGAGAGTTGGTCAGGTAAACTCGGTGGACCGATCGCTCATTTCGGTGAGACCGAAATGTTACAAAAGGGAACCAGAGAGTTTACATTGCAATCTCAGTGGGACCGATTGCAATTCTCAGTGAGACCAAAAGTATTGCAATAGGCAACAGAGAGTTTGCAATCCCATCTCGGTGAGACCGAGATCCCTGTCGGTGAGACCGATTTGCCTAGGGTTTATTGCAGTGGCTATGTCATTTGAAACTCGGTGGCGCCGGATAGGAAGAATTGGTGGGGCCGAGTTTGACTTTTGGTTTAGGTCATATGTGGATGTGAGAAAGTAGTTGAGGGTTTTGGAGCATATCACTAAGCATTTTGAGCAAGAACCTCATTAAGCAACACCTCATCCCTCCTTGATAGTATTGGCTTTTCCTATAGACTCAATGTGATCTTGGATCACTAAAATAGAAAATGTAGAGTCTTGAGCTTTGATCTTGAGCCAATCATTTGTCCTTAGCATTTTGAAGGGGTTTCACATCCTCTAGTCCATGCCACTTCATTGTTGAATTTATCTGAGACATACTAGATAAAAATGTTAGTCCAACAAGAGATATGTTGACATTAATTACCAAAACCACCTAGGGAGCACTTGTGCTTTCAGATGTTCACCACTGATGACTACCCCATCTCACGTGATGATTGGACATGGGTTAGTTGATTTGGATCACGTATCACTTAGATGACTTGAGGGATGTTTATTCAAGTGGGAGTTCTTAAGTAATTTGATTAATTGAACTTAAATTTATCATGAACTTAAGTCTTAATAGTTTTTGCATATCTATGTTGTAGATCAATAGCTCGCGATTTAGCTCCCCTATATTTTTGATATATTCCGAGAGAAAACTAAGTTGAAAGATTATAGCAGCAATGGTGCGGACTGGGTCCGTGATCTGAGGATTATCCTCATTGCTGCATAGAAGAATTATGTCCTTGATGCACCTCTAGGTGACAGGCCTATTGTAGGAGTACATGCACATGTTATGAATGTTTGGCAAGCTCGATATGATGACTACTTAATCGTTTAGTGTGCCATGCTTTATGGCTTAGAACCGGGACTTCAAAAATGTTTTGAATGCCACGGAGCATATGAGATGTTCCAAGAGATGAAATTGGTATTTCAGAATCATGCCCGTGTCGAGAGGTATGAGACCTCTGACAAGTAATTTGCCTACAAGATGTAGGAGAATAGCTTAGCCAGTGAGCATGTGCTCAGAATGTCTGGGTACTACAATCGCTTGAATCAAGTGGGAGATAATCTTCCAGATAAGATAGTGATTGACAGAGTTCTCTAGTCACTATAACCAAGCTACTAGAACTTCGTGATGAACCATAATATACAAGGGGTGACAAAAACGATTCTCAAGCTCTTCGCGATGCTGAAATCGGCGAAGGTAGAAATCAAGAAAGATCGTCAAATGTTGATGGTTAACAAGGACACTTGTTTCAAGAAAAAGGGCAAGGGAAAGAAAGGGAACTTCAAGAAGAATGGCAAGCAAGTTGCTACTCCCGTGAAGAAGCCCAAAGCTGGACCTAAGCCTAAAAATGAATGCTTCGACTGCAAAAGGGAATAGTCACTAGATGCGGAACTGTCCCAAAAACTTGGCGGATAAGAAGGATGGCAAAGTGAACAAAGGTATATTTGATATACATGTTATTGATGTGTACCTTACTAGTATTCATAGTATCCCCTGGGTATTTGATACTGGTTCAGTTGCTAAGATTAGTAACTCGAAACTGGAGCTGCAGAATAAACAGAGACTAGTTAAGGGCGAGGTGGTGATGTGTGAAGTGTTTCCAAGATTGATATGATCACCATCGCACACTCCCTCTACCTTCGTGATTAGTGTTGAGCCTCAATAAATGTTATTTGGTGTTTGCGTTGAGCATAAATATGATTAGATCATGTTTATTGTAATACGGTTATTCATTTAAGTGAAAGAATAATTGGTGTTCTGTTTACATGAATAAAACCTTATATGGTCATACACCCAATGTGAAGGGTTTACTGAATCTCTATCATAGTGATACGCATATTCATAATATTGATGCCAAAAGATGCAAAGTTGATAATGATAGTGCAACATACTTGTGGCACTGCCGTTTAAGTCACATTGGTGTAAAGTGCATGGAGAAACTCCATGCAGATGGACTTTTGGAATCACTTGATTATGAATCATTTGATACTTGAGAACCATGCCTCATGGGCAAGATGACTAAAACTTCATTCTCCGAAACAATGGAGCGAGCTAATGACTTATTGGATCCATGTATGAGAACAAAGTGTGGACTTTGGTGGACTTGCCCGATGATTGGCAAGCCATTGAGAATAAATGGATCTTCAAGAAGAAGACTGACACTGGTGGTAATGGCATCGTCTACAAAGCTCCACTTGTCGCAAAAGATTTTTGACAAGTTCAAGGGGTTGACTACGATGAGACCTTCTCACCCGTAGCGATGCTTAAGTCAGTCCGAATCATGTTACCAATTGAGGCATTTTATGATTAAGAAATTTGGCAAATGGACGTCAAAACTGTATTCCTTAATGGATTTCTTAAAGAAGAGTTGTATATGATGCAACCAGAAGGTTTTTTCGATCCTAAAGGAGCTAACAAAGTGTGCAAGCTCCAGCGATCCATCTATGGACTGGTGCAAGCATCTCGAAGTTGGAATATTCGCTTTGATGAGGTGATCAAAGCATATGGTTATATACGGACTTATGGTGAAGCCTGTATTTACAAGAAAGTGAGTGGGAGCTCTGTAGAATTTCTGATATTATATGTGGATGACATATTGTTGATTGGAAATGATATTGAATTTCTGGATAGCATAAAAGGATATTTGAATAAGAATTTTTCAATGAAAGACCTCGGTGAAATTGCTTATATATTGGGCATCAAGATCTATAGGGATAGATCAAGATGCTTAATAGGAATTTCACAAAGCACATACCTTGACAAAGTTTTGAAGTTCAAAATGGATCAGTCAAAGAAAGGGTTCTTGCACCTGTAACAAGGTGTGAAGTTGAGTAAGACTCAAAACCCGACAACGGCAGAATATAGAGAGAGAATGGAAGTCATTCCCTATGCCTCAGTCATAGGTTCTATAAAGTGTGCCATGCTGTGTACCGGACCTATTGTGTGCCTTGCCAAGAGTTTGTCAAGGAAGTACAATGGTGATCCAGGAGTAGATCACTTGACGGCGGTCAAACTTATTGTTAAGTATTGTCGGTGTCAAAACCGGCGGATCTCGGGTAGGGAGTCCCGAACTGTGCGTCTAAGGCGGATGGTAAGAGGAGGCATGGTGCACGATGTTTTACCCAGGTTCGGGCCCTCTTGATGGAGGTAAAACCCTACATCCTGCTTGATTAATATTGATGATATGGGTAGTACAAGAGTAGATCTACCACGAGATCAGAGAGGCTAAACCCTAGAAGCTAGCCTATGGTATGATTGTATGTTGTCCTACGGACTAAAACCCTCCGGTTTATATAGACACCGGAGAGGGTTAGGGTTACACAAGGTCGGTTACAAAGGAGGAGATATCCATATCCGTATTGCCTAGCTTGCCTTCCACGCCAAGTAGAGTCCCACCCGGACACGAGACGAAGTCTTCAATCTTGTATCTTCATAGTCTAACAGTCCGGCCAAAGGATATAGTGTGGCTGTCCGGAGACCCCCTAATCCAGGACTCCCTCAGTAGCCCCTGAACCAGGCTTTCAATGACGATGAGTCCGGCGCGCAGTATTGTCTTCGGCATTGCAAGGCGGGTTCCTCCTCCGAATACACCATGGAAGAATTTGAATACAAGGATAGTGTCCGACCCTGCAAAATAAGTTCCACATACCACCGTAGAGAGAATAATATTTCCACAAATCCAATTTGCTGACTTGTTTTGGCAACACGACATTATGTCACGGCCCGGTGATTATTCGAATCGTTTCCTTTAACTAGCCCCGCACATAACGTGAGGCAGTTTTTTGACACGTCTTGTAAAAGCAGAGATCGTGTCCCCTTATCACGGGATTCTCATCAATACGGGTGTGGGTAACCCAACCGCACCATAGATTACGGCGCTTGGGGGATAAGCGAGTTTTACCAGGCTAGTGGGGACACATAGTTTTATCCGCCGATATAAAGGGATAAGGATTTACCTTTTCATCCACGCCTTCTTCCTCCTTTGCTCATCCATTTTCGCACACTTGAGCTCCAGCGCCCAAGTTTGCATTTCCCACCTCGACCTTCTCCAACCATGTCCGGAGCGGGAGGCAGGTGGATGGTCTCCTCCGTCACAGAGGGACACATCAAGAAGCTGAGGAGAGCCGGATACCTGCCCGACGACATCGTGCACCGGCTCCCAGAAGAGGGGCAGCTCATCCGCACCCCCAGGGCCCATGAGAGGGTAGTGTTCCTTACCCATTTCCTCCGCGTACTGGGATTCCCTCTCCACCCATTGGTCCGGGGGCTCATGTTCTACTACGGCCTGGATTTCCACGATCTGGCCCCAAACTTCATCCTCAACATCTCAGCGTTTATCGTCGTGTGTGAGGCCTTCCTCCGCATCAAGCCCCACTTCGGCTTATGGCTGAAGACTTTCAATGTTAAGCCGAAGGTAGTGAGCGGCCGCCAGGCGGAGTGCGGAGGTGCCATGGTGGGCAAGATGCCCAACGTCACATGGCTCAAGGGCTCCTTCGTGGAGACCATAAAGGGGTGGCAATCGAGGTGGTTCTACATCACCGAGCCGCGTGACCCTAAATGGGCAACGACCCCCGAGTTCCGATCTAGCATCCCCACGCGGCTCACCTCCTGGCAAGAGAAGGGTCTATCCTGGGGTAGTTCGGGAGAGCTGACCGGACTCCAAACATGTATTCAAAACATGGTGAACAAGAGGCTCAAACTCGTCAACGTAGTCCAGGTCATGCTCATCCGCCGGATCCTCCCGTGCCAACAACGGGCTTTCAACTTGTGGGAGTTCGACCCAGCCCAACACCGAACTCTGAACAGGCTCTTCGACACAACTCATGAAGATGCATGGAAGGTGCTATTCAAGAGCGCTGAGGTTCCCCCTCCCACTATGGAGGACCGCGGATTCTGCATGAAGCGCCAAGCCAGCGTAGTAAGTTGTTTTACCTCTCACGGGATACTTGCTTTCCATAGTTTGACTCTATGCGGGATCTAAGCTCCCGTACCTTTGACAGGACTGGCAGGAGATGGCCGGGCAGATCGACTGTCCGGCTCCTTTGCCCGAAGGCCCAGCAGACGCTCTCCTGGCGAAGATGCTGACTCCGGCTCCTTACACGGTGCCGGAGAAGACCAAGAAGGCCAAGGGAACCTGAAAGAGTTCCCGATGCCAGGCGTCATCGGACTCACCGTCCGAGGACTCTACGACGCACTCCTCCCCCGAAGACGAGGAGGTAGAAGAAGATGCTCCCCCTCCAGACGGGGGAGACAAGAAAAGGAAGGCCGCCCCAACTGGGGAGGCCGAAGGGTCCAAGAAGGGAAGGACTCTCCTTCCGGACAGTTTTACCACCGCCGCCGATGGCAAAGACGAGTGGCTGCCCAGGGCCAAGCCCTTGGGGAAGTCGTAAGTATTCGGATGCCAGAGTAACTCATGGCATTCCTTTGTCACACTGCTTCACCTAACGCCGAATATTATTACGCAGGCCGCCACGAGCCCGGATCGACGTATCGTCGGACGGCTCCCTGGGCACGCCGGATATGGATAGTGATCCAGTTCCGATCGCCACCTCCCCTCACCCTGCGGACGACGCTGAGGTATTGTCTCAAGAGGCACCGGGTCGAGGGGAGACAGTCCCGGAGGCGCCTCAAGGCGGCCTTCCGGACTCCGGGAGCAGAGGGGACAAGGCCCCTGAGGGCTCCGAGTTTGGTCCTCAGCCGAACACCGCACCGGAACCTCCAGTGGTTCCGGACTCGGGCAGGCGGCCTCCTTCAAAGAGGAGCAAGACGCCTGTACCGGTGACCTCTGTCCATCCAGAGGCGCCAGACAATCTGCTGGAAGCGCTTCGCAGCGTTTCCATCGACGAGGAGCACCATACTATTATGAGTGCGGTGGTCCAGAAGGTTCAGTCCGCCAAGAGCTGACTGACTAAAGCCTGTGCCAGCCTTCTATCAGGCTTTGAGGTAAGTGTTTAAAATATAGGAAAAATATTACCGCATAGACAGTAGCCCCTGATGCTCTATTCGGTGTTCACAAATAAAAGCCGAATAGAGGATCAAACAATATCGTAGGAGTCTAATATAAGTATGTCAATATCCATATGCAGGCTTCACTGCTGGCATCTGCCGCACTGACTTTGAAGGTCGTCGTACTCAAGCAGGACCTTAAAGGGTCCTAGGACGAGCTCGGCCTTGCCAAGAGGCAGCTCGAGGAGAATAAAGGTAAGTAATACCTAGTCTATGGATATGTATAAAAAGAATGCGATTGCAAAATGACAGGATCATCATGAATTTGCCAGGGGCCACAGTTGAAGTGGCGACCCTAAAGCAAGGGTTGTCCGAGGCCAAAAACAAAGCGGCCCAGGAGCGCACCGAGCGAGAAAAGCAGGAGGCACGAGTGGGCGAAGTGCAACAAGAGCTCCAAGCTCTCATGATGAAGCATGAGGCGTTGAAGCTTGACTCGAAGACGCGGGAGTCTGAGCTTGCCGCAGCCCTTGAGAGCGCGAAGAATGCCAAGGCCGAAGCCCAAAGGGCCCTCCAGGAGATTGATGCAATGAAAAAGATAGCGGCGGGTAAGGCATTCTATATGCAAAGCAAGCATGTGAAAGTAAATTACCTCTTACTTACCCGAATCCAGAGCTTTCCAGGAGTATTCGCAGATTTGCCCCGCAATGTGTCCGATGCCGCACAATTTTACCAGGCTGAGGAGGGAAGCTCCACGGAGAAGCTATTCTGGTCTCAGTATACTCGGACCGAACACCCGGTGTCAATGAGCGACCAGCTAAAGCAGCTGGTCGACCTACACAAGGCGGCCGAACAGGCCATGAAGGGCTTTATAGTCCGGCTGTGGCCTGGAGACGCCCTTCCGAACAGCTACTTCGGCCTGGTGAGGCGGCTTATGGATGCCTACCCGTGGCTAGAGGTCGTCAAGCGATCTGTCTGCATTGAAGGTGCACGCTGGGCTTTCGCCCGTGTGAAGTTGCAATGGGTCAAGCTAGACGCCGTGAAGCTGATCAAGGAAGGGCCGCCGGAGGGCATGGAGCATCGCCACCCCGAGATGTACTACGAGGGTGTTCTGAAGGGTGCCCGTCTCGTAGCGGACGAGTGCACGAAAGATGTAATATTTGAGTGAAACTTGCGTGTGTGATCCTGTATTTATGAAAACTTGTTCATATGCGCTATGCAACGCTTTTTTGAATTTAAAATATTACCTTCTGTTTGGCTATTTATCCAATCTGAGAGATGGCTAGTCCTCGGCTTCTGCCCCCATGCCGCGAGTGCTGGGGTGTTCGAGATAAACC
Organism: Triticum aestivum; assembly: GCF_018294505.1. NCBI lineage: Eukaryota > Viridiplantae > Streptophyta > Magnoliopsida > Poales > Poaceae > Triticum > Triticum aestivum. The sequence goes on along the minus strand of NC_057806.1, from coordinate 386,943,966 downwards.
TGAGCACTCGTGTTCCCATTTTTGGGTCCTTCGAGGGAGGTGCTCAGCACAACGAACAAGCCAACCGGACTAATAATGCTTTATCACTCTCACTTAGCCACAGAATTCTATAATTTTAAATTTCGGCGAAGCCCTTGGTATTCAGAAGGCCGAATTCGGGGCGCGATACATGCCTTTAAGCCGGACAGGGTCGGCCCCTCGCTCTAAGCGGCATAAATCTTTAGGGACTCGAAACCTCGCCAAACAGCGACAAGTCTCTCGCCTTATCATGACAGTCAGTTTTAGCTTTCTCTACTGAGGTCCTTAGCCCAGCAGAACCGGGGCACAATCGCAGTAGTTCTCCTAGCGCTACCTTAGCCGATAGAGCGGAACGTAAGGTACCAAAACATAGGAGCCGGGCAAACCCAACATTTGACCAAAGACATGATTCGGAGCTGATGCATATAATGCTATAAGTTTGGGGTGCCGCACTTGTGAAAGTGTTCGGACTTCTCACACCATTTTGTGGGGTACGTAAGCCCCTGGTGTATTGGCCGCACCAAAGTGTACGGTTGCAAGGCGTCATTAACGAAAACATATATATAAAACAAGAATGCAAATAGTCGTAATATTATGCATTGTTTATTCAAAAAGGTGTGTTAAAGCAGAATGATACCGATAGTGCGATAAGCAAAAAGTAGGACTATGTCCCTTCCAAGGGCAAGCTGAGGAATAGTATTAAAGCAAGTATTTTGCTCGCTATCGTAATCCTCCTGGGAATTCCGTGGTGTGACGTAGCTTTCTACCTCCTTGGTTGCTGCATCATGTGTTCGGCAATCATGCTGCCGGACAGGGTTTCCAAAGATTAAAGTCCTGAAAAAGAGAAAAATAACAAAGCGGGAAGCCCCTAGTGCGGTTTAATCCGCGTCTTGGGGCGTGCCGTAGTTGTGCCCCCCTCCCCACCTGTACCCATGGTATTTTTAATGCATAATTATGTACGCATGGCACGGATTTCGCCGTTTGGCTGGGACTGGGGTGGAGGCCGCATTGCTACGCGAGCTCAGATCATGCCAGGCGGTCTAGTTGCCGATTACTCCGAGCGCGCTTGAAGATGTCCGGGTCTTGAAACACCGAACTGGTGGATTGCCTTGAGAGGCTGCTTTGCGCTTCTGCTGCGAGGGCCGCAGTGTGCTCCTCCGTTCGGAGAGAGCGCTCTGTGTTTCCATTAACTATAATGACCCCACGAGGTCCTGGCATCTTGAGCTTGGGGTATGCATAATGCAGTACCGCATTGAATCTTGCAAATGCGGTTCGCCCGAGCAGTGCATGATAACCACTGCGGAACATGACTATATCGAAGATTAATTCTTTGATTCGGAAGTTATCCGGGGATCCGAAGACCACTACCAGTGTAATTGAGCCTGTGCAATGGGCCTCTACGCCTGGAATAACGCCTTTAAAGGTCGTTTTTGTGGGTTTGCTCCTTGAGGGGTCTATACCCATTTTGCGCACTGTGTCCTGATAAAGCAGGTTTAGGCTACTGCCGCCATCCATAAGGACTAGAGTGAGATGAAATCCGTCAATGATTGGATCTAGGACCAGTGCGGTGAATCCGCCATGACGGATACTAGCGGGGTGGTCCCTGCGATCGATGGTGATCGGATAGGAGGACCATGGGTTGAACTTTGGGGCGACTAGATCCAACGCATATACGTCCCTGAGCGCACGCTTCCGCTCCATCTTGGGGATGTGGGTTGCGTATATCATGTTCACCGTCCGCACTTGTAGGGGGAACCTCTTCTGTCCTCCGGTGTTTGGCTGCCGGGGCTCTTCCTCGTCATCGCTATGTGGCCCCTTATCTTTGTCTTCGGCAATTATCTTGCCGGCCTGCTTGAACACCCAACAATCCCTGTTGGTGTGGTTGGCTGGCTTGTCGGGGGTGCCGATGTATTTGACACGAGCGATCGAGTATACGGTCCAAACTGGATGGGCCCGGAGTGCTTCTTTTGAATGGCTTTTTCCGTTGACCGGGTTTAGAGCCTTTGAATCCGGCATTGGCTGCCGTATCTTCAGTATTATCGCTATTAATGTGGCGCTTATGTTTGTTGTGACGTGACCTGCTATTGCCGTCCTTGGTATTCGAAGTATCATGGTTCTTGGACATATTGTTACTGCGAGCCAGCCAGCTGTCTTCTCCCGCACAAAAGCGGTCATGAGTGTCGTGAGGGCTGCCATAGATTTCGGGTTTTCCTAACCAAGGTGCCGGGCTAGCCACTCGTCGCAGATGTTGTGTTTGAAAGCTGCTAGGGCCTCTGCATCCGGACAGTCGACGATTTGATTTTTCTTTGTTAGGAACCGGGTCCAGAATTGCCTGGCCGATTCTTCTGGCTTCTGAATTATGTGGCTCAAGTCATCGGCATCTGGTGGTCGCACATAAGTGCCCTGAAAGTTGTCGAGGAATGCGGCTTCCAGATCTTCTCAACAGCTAATGGACTCTGCTGGCAAGCTGTTAAGCCAATGTCGCGCTGGTCCTTTGAGCTTTAGTGTGAGGTATTTGATGGCGTGTAAGTCATCACCGCGGGCCATGTGGATGTGGAGGACGAAATCGTCGATCCATACCGCAGGATCTGTTGTGTCGTTGTATGATTAAATATTTACAGGTTTGAAACCTTCTGGGGTTTGATGATCCATTACTTCGTCCGTGAAGCATAAGGGGTGTGCGGCGCCTCTGTATTGGGCTATATCGCGACGCAGCTCGAATGGGTCTTGCCCGCTGTGTTCGTCCCGGCCGGATTTACTTTTACTATGTCCCGCGTGACGTTTATCGTCTCGCATAGTGGCGCGCCCTCGTGGTCCGTAGATTGATCTTGCATGTTTTGCTTTGTCCTCCAATACGTCTCACAGGTCTGGCGTGTTTCCCCATGCTTTTTTATTTGAATGGCGTCGGGGTGGAGGCTGAGCTTTTGGCTGGAATGCCTCTCTATCACAGCCACGAGGTGGCCGATCAGCCGCGTCATACGCTTCTTCCTCCAGTCGAGGTAGCAACCTGCATTTTGGGTAACTCTTGGAGGGGCGCTCGAGTTTATATTCCTCGGCCGCGAGGACTTCGGTCCATCTGTCAGCTAGCAGATCTTGATCAGCTTGAAGCTGCTACTGCTTTTTCTTAAGGCTATTTGTCGTGGCCATAAGCCGGCGCTTGAAGCGCTCTTGTTCGACGGGATCCTCTGGCACGGCGAATTCGTCATCGCCGAGGCTTGCCTCGTCTTCGGAGGGGGCCATGTAATTATCATCATCCGCCTCTCCATCTGCCGCTCTCTCAGGAGGGCTGGCTCCTCCATCCTCCTGCTCTAAATCTTGCTGGAGGGGGTTGTTGTTGTCTTTGGCACTATCCGGAGTGTTATTACCTCCTGTGTCGGTATCACCACTTTTGCTTTGGCGGGACTTAGAGCGGTGCCGCTGACGTCGGCGCTTGGGTTGCTTCTTGGAGGGGTCATTCTCCGCTGTCTCATCGCCATTGCCTTCTTTGGGTGTATCCACCATGTATATATCGTATGATGAGGTGATTGTCCAGTGCCCTATGGGCAGTGGTTCCTCTTCGTCTCCCACATCGTCGTCCATACCGTCGATATCTTCGGAGTCGAAGTCGAGCATGTCGGTTAAGTCATCAACAGTGGCTACTAAGTGGGTGGTGGGTGGGCCGCGAATTTCTTCGTCGTCCGCATCCCAGTCCTGCCTGACCTAGTTCGGCCAGGATCCTTCTGACAAGGAGAGAGACCTTAATGAGTTCAGTATATCGCCGAAGGGCGAGTGCTGAAAGATATCTGCGGAGGTAAACTCCATGATCGGCGCCTAGCCAGATTCGATAGGAACGGGCACAGGCGGTTCGGAGTCCGTGGCCGGAGAAGGATCCTGCAGTTTAACAACACGGCTCTCGTGCAAGGTAAGGTCGATGTTCGGCTCCATCGCCGCAGAGGGTAAGGACTCCGTGGTAGGGTTCGTCCACCCGTCCGTGGACGGCGCAACTGGCTCCGAATTGAGGGTCGGAGCGGCTGCCGATGCAATCTCCTTAACACTGTATGATGGTAGAGCTAAATCGTACTCATCGTGACCGCGTGACGCACAAGGCAGAGGCTCGAATCCGTCGAAGATCAAGTCTCCGTGGATATCGGCCGTGTAGTTTAAGCTTCCGAACCTGACCTAGTGGCCAGGGGCGTAACTTTCAATCTGCTCCAGATGGCCAAGCGAATTGGCCCACGGTGCAAAGCCGCCGAACACAAAGATCTGTCCGGGGAGAAAAGTCTCGCCCTGGACTGTATCGCTATCGATGATAGTAGGAGCCATCAAGCCTAACGGTGACGACACAAAGGAACTCTCAATGAAAGCACCAATGTCGGTGTCAAAACTGGCAGATCTCGGGTAGGGGGTCCCGAACTGTGTGTCTAAGGCGGATGGTAATAGGAGGCAGGGGACACGATGTTTTACCCAGGTTCGGGCCCTCTTGATGGAGGTAAAACCCTACGTCCTGCTTGATTAATATTGATGATATGGGCAGTACAAGAGTAGATCTACCACGAGATCAGAGAGGCTAAACCCTAGAAGCTAGCCTATGGTATGATTGTATGTTGTCCTACGGACTAAAACCCTCCGGTTTATATAGACACCGGAGAGGGTTAGGGTTACACAAGGTCGGTTACAAAGGAGGAGATATACATATCCGTATTTCCTAGCTTGCCTTCCACGCCAAGTAGAGTCCCACCCGGACACGAGACGAAGTCTTCAATCTTGTATCTTCATAGTCTAACAGTCCGGCCAAAGGATATAGTCCAGCTGTCCGGAGACCCCCTAATCCAGGACTCCCTCAAGTACCTTAAAGAGGACTAAGGAAATGTTGCTTAGTTATGGAGGTGATAAAGAGTTCATCATAAAGGGTTACGTCGATGCAAGCTTTGACACCGATCCAGATGACTCTTAAGTCTCAATCTGGATACGTATTGAAAGTGGGAGCAATTAGCTAGAGTAGCTCCATGTAGGGCATTGTATACATAGAAATTTGCAAAAATACATACAGATCAGAATGTGGCAGACTCGTTGACTAAACCTCTCTCACAAGCAAAACATGACACACCTTATTACTCTTTGGGTGTTAATCACATGGCGATGTGAACTAGATTATTGACTCTAGTAAACCCTTTGGGTGTTGGTCACATGTCGATGTGAACTATGGGTATTAATCACATGGCAATGTGAACAATGGGTATTATTCATATGGCGATGTGAACTAGATTATTGACTCTAGTGCAAGTGGGAGAATGAAGGAAATATGACCTAGAGGCAATAATAAAGTTGTAATTTTATATTTCCTTATTCATGATAAAGGTTTATTATTCATGCTATGAATGTATTGATCGGAAACCTAAATAGATGTGTGAATAAATAAACAAACATTGTGTCCCTAGTGAGCCTCTACTTGACTAGCTCGTTGATCAAAGATGGTTAAGGTTTCCTAACCACGGACATGAGTTGTCATTTGATAACAGGATCACGTCATTAGGAGAATGATGTGATGGACAAGACACATTCGTTAGCTTAGCATAATGATCCTTCAGTTTTATTGCTATTGCTTTCTTCATGTCAAATACATATTCCTTTGAAAAAACTTTCATGAAGTTCATTGGACAAAATAAACTTGATTCCTTGTAATAGTTTTGAGACATGTTGATGAGTAATTATGCTTTAGTAAGAATATTGGTGTTAAGGTTTCTAATTCCCTATGCAAGCACGAAAGTCAATAGTTATGCAATGAAATTACATCCTACTTGTGGTGCATTATTCGGTGTTAGTTATGCTTAATGCTCACTTATGAGATTTTTTGTTTCTTGGTTGGTCGCTTCTCAATATTTTTCTAGCCTTCATTTTGCACTAAGTATGATCACTACTTGTGCATCCAAAATCCTTTAAACCAGTTTTTCCATATGAGTCCACTATACCTACCTATATGCGGTATTCTTTTGCCGTTCTAAGCAAATTTGTATGTGCCATCTCTAATTTTCAAAATGAACTTCTCTTTTGTGTGCTCGTACCGCTCATGAAACGGTAGGGGCGGCTAATATATTTCCATGCTAGATGTATTATTATCAAGATGAGTGTTTATTCACTTGTCATTGCACGAGAGTACCGCAAAGGTATTAGGGATGCCCAGTCCCGAATGAAAAATGAATTTACTTTATGTTATCAAATAATAAATTCCTTGGAAAGTGTTGGTATGGAGGGCACCCGTGGATATGGTTAGCCATGGAAAGTGAAAGTATGGTGGAAAAAGGAATAAACTTTATTTTCTGTTTGGGAACCGCCTATGATATATCTAGCATGGAAAGTATTGGGAACCACTTGATTGTTTTCATTGACAGGAAAAGCATGCCACCCAAAATGTTTTATCTCTATCTTTTTCGCTTTGAGCTCTGGCACCTCTACAAATCCCTACTTCCCTCTACGAAGGGCCTTTCTATTTACTTTATGCAATTTTTTTTATTTTAGTCTCCATTTTCTCTTATAAAGCACCAACAAACGGGCACTATGATCGTACTTGAGCATTGGGTGTAGCTAATATGCGAGTGTGTTTCATGAATGGATCAACGATTGAGCATAATGGGCTAGGGATAACTTGCTTTAGCGTTGATATTTTGAAAGACATGGTTGCTTGTTGATATGCTTGAGTATTAAAGTCCTCATGTCAAAACTAGACTACTGCTTTGAACCATATAAAAGTCCAATTGTCCATGCTATAAAAGAAACAATATGTGATAAACATGTGAGCAGCATTCCACATCAAAAAAATTGTTTTTATCATTTACCTACTCGGGGACGAGTAGGAATTAAGCTTGGGGATGATGATACGTCTCCAACGTAGCTATATTTTTTATTGTTCTATGCTGTTATATTATCATTCTTGGATGTTTTACAACCATTGTATATCATTTTTGGGTACTAACCTATTGACATAGTGCCCAGTGCCAGTTGCTGTTTTTTGCTTGTTTTTTACATCGCAGAAAATCAATATCAAACGGAGTCCAAATGCAGCGAAACTTTTTGTGGATTTGTTATGGACCAGAAGACACCCAATGGGCCGGAGAAGCACCTGGGGGTGCCCCGAGGGGGCACAACCCACCTAGGCGCCTGGGGGGCCTAGGCTTGCCCAGGTGGGTTGTGCCCACCTCAGTGGCCTCCCGCACCGCCTCTTTGCTCTATAAATACCCCAATATTCCAGAAACCCTAGGGGAGTCGACAAAAATCAATTCTAGCAGCCGCAAGTTCCAGAAACACCACATCCAATCTAAACACCATCATGGAGGGGTTCATCGTCCTCATTGGTGCCTCTTCGATGATGCGTGAGTTGTCTTTTGTAGACCTTCGGGTTCATAGTTAGTAGCTAGATGGCTTCCTCTCTCTCTTGATTCTCAATACAATGGTGTCTTGGAGATCTATTTGATGTAACTCTTTTTGTGGTGTGTTTGTTGGGATCCGATGAACTTTGAGTTTATGATCAGATCTATGTTTTTATCCATGAAAGTTATTTGAGTCTTTTGATCTCTTATATGCATGATTACTTTTAGCCTCGTATTTCTTCTTCGAATCTTTGGCTTAGTTAGACCAACTAGATCGATTGGTCTTGCCATGGGAAGAGGTGCTTTGTGATGGGTTCGATCTTACGGTGCTTGATCCCAGTGACAGAAGGGGAACCGACACATATGTATCGTCGCTATTAAGGATAACAAGATGGGGTATATTTCTACATAAATAGATCTTGTCTACATCATGTCATCGTTCTTATTGCATTACTCCGTTTCTCCATGAACTTAATACACTAGATGCATGCTGGATAGCGGTCGATGTGTGCAGTAATAGTAGTAGATGCAGGTAGGAGTCGGTCTACTAATCTTGGATGTGATGCCTATATAATGATCATTGCCTAGATATCTTCATGATTATTTTAAGTTCTATCAATTTCCCAACAATAATTTGTTTACCCACCTTTGCTATTTTCTCGAGAGAAGCCACTAGTGAAATATACGGCCCCGAGTCTCTTCTTTATTATATTTGCCTTCATGATCTATTTTTATTTTCTTTTATTTTCAGATCTATTAATCCAAAAGCCCAGAAATACCTTGTTGCAATTTTTATTTATTTATTTTATCTCGCGTTCCCGCGAGATCTATTTATCCAATCTACTATAATATTACCTATCTTTTTACCAGTAAAGGATTGACAACCCCTCTCTTAAGTCGGGTTGCAAGTATTTGTTCTTTGTGTGCAGGAGCTGTTTACGTGGTGTTGCGTAGTTCTCCTACTGGTTTGATAACCTTGGTCTCATCACTGATGGAAATAACATACTGTAGTTGTGCTGCATCATCCCTTCCTCTTTGGGTAAATACCGACGTAGTTCAAGCCGCATCAAGTAAAGAGACTTGCCGGTAACGAGATTGTACTAGATATGAAGATACTAACGACCGAATCTCGGGCAAGTAACATATCGATGGACAAAGGGAATTACGTATGTTGTCATAACGGTTCAACCGATAAAGATCTTCATAGAATATGTAGGAGCCAATATGGGCATCTAGGTGCCGCCATTGGTTATTGACTGGAGAGTTGTCTCGGTCATGTCTACATAGTTCTCGAACCCGTAGGGTCCGCACGCTTAACGTTCAATGACGATATAGTATTATATGAGTTGTGTGATTTGGTCACCGAATGTTATTCGGAGTCCCGAATGAGATGACGGACATGACGAGGAGTCTCGGAGTGGTCGAGAGGTAAGATTGATATATAGGATGATGGTATTCAGACACCGGAAGTGTTCCGAGGGTACCGGGTACTTAGCAGGTCACCGAAAGGGGTTTCGGGGACCCTCGGCGAAAGATATGGGCCTTATGGGCCAAGAGGGGAAACGCACTAGCCACAAGGGGCTGGTATGCCCCCCATATGGGCCGGCCTAAGGAGGGGAAGGAAAGGGGATAAGGGAAAGGAAAGTGTGGATTATGATTCCCACTTCCTTCCCTCCCCCCACCCCCCTCTTTCCTTCTCCCTCGGTTAAATATGGCAGGGGGCGCCACTTAGGGATGACCCCATGTATGATTCGGCCTACTTGGGGCGTCTCCTGGCTGCCTCCCCTCTCCCTCCCACCTATATATATATGTGGGGGTGCCCTAGCACACACCAAATCAATTCTTAGCAGTGTGCGGCGCCCCCCTCCACCGTTTACACCTCTGGTCGTATTTTCGTAGTGCTTAGGTGAAGCCCTGCGGAGAACACTTCACCATCATCGTCACCACGCCGTCATGCTGACGGAACTCATCTACTACCTCGATGTCTTGCTGGAGCAATAAGGCGAGGGACGTCACCGAGCTGAACATGTGCAGAACATGGAGGAGATGTGCGTTCCGTACTTGATCAGTTGACGTGTGAAGAAGTTCGACTACATCAATCACGTTGTGAAACGCTTCCACTTATGGTCTACGAGAGTATGTAGACACACTCTCCCCCTCATTGCTATGCATCTCCATGGATAGATCACTGTGTGTGCGTAGATTTTTTTGTTTTTCCATGCAATGATTCCCAACAAGCATCTACGCATAGACCTGGCTCGGATGCCACTGTTGGGAAACGTAGCATGGAAAACAAAAAAAATTCTACACACACGCAAGATATATCCATGGAGATTCATAGCAAGGAGAGGAGGAGAGTGTGTCTATGTACCCTCATAGTCCGTAAGCGGAAGATGTAGTCGAACTTCTTCGCGCTCCAACCGATCGAGTACCGAACGTACGGCACCTCCGGGTTCAGCACACATTTAGCTCGGTTATGTCCTCTGCCTTCTTGACCTAGCAAGACGGCAAGGTAGTCGATAAGTTCCGGCAGCATGACGGCATGGTGACGGTGATGGTGAAGTTATCTCCGCAGGGTTTCGCCTAAGCACTAGAAAAGATGACCGGGGGCATAAACGGTGGAGGGGGGCGCCGCACACGGCTAAGATAATGTTGTGTTGTTCTAGGAGCCCCCCTCCCACTTATATATAAGTGGGAGGGAGAGGTAAGAGGCCAAGGGGTGCCCCAAGTAGGTATGAATCCTACTTGGGCTCGTGCCCTTGGCCGCGCCCCCTGCCATATTTGTCGAAGGGGCAAGGAAACGGGGAAGAGGGATGGAAGGGGGAGGCGGAATCCCCCCCCCCTTCCCTTCCCCACTTGGGCGGCTGCCATGGGAGGTGCGCCAGACCCTTGTGGGCTGGTGTCCTCCCCTCTAATGGCCCAATAGGCCCACTAACCTCCCGGGGGTGTCCGGTACCCCTCCGGTGATCCGATATGTACCCGGTACCCTCCAGAACACTTCCGGTGTCCAAACACCATCGTTCTATATATCAATCTTTACCTCTCAACCATTTCGAGACTCCTCGTCATGTCCATGATCTCATCCGGGAGTCCTAACAACATTCGGTCACCAAATCATATAACTCATATAACACTATATCTTCAACGAACGTTAAGCGTGCGGACCCTATGAGTTCGAGAACTATGTAGACATGAACGAGACAGCTCTCCAGTCAATAACCAATAGCGAAACCTGGATGCCCATATTGGTTCCTACATATTTTTGCGAAGATCTTTATCGGTCGAACCTTATGACAACATACGTAATTCCCTTTGTCTATCGGTATATTACTTGCCCGAGATTCGATCATCGGTATCTTCATACCTAGTTCAATCTCGTTACCGGCAAGTCTCTTTACTCTTTACATAATACATCATCTTGCAACTAACTCATTAGTCACTTTGCTTGCAAGGCTTCTTATGATGTGTATTACCGAGAGGGCCCAGAGATACCCCTCCGATACTCGGAGTGACAAATCCTAATCTTGATCTATGCCAACTCAAAAAACACCTGCAAAGATACCTATAGAGCATCTTTATGCTCAGCCAGTTACGTTGTGACATTTGATAGCACACAAGGTATTCCTCTCGTATCCGGGAGTTGCATAATCTCATAGTTGAAGGAATATGTATTTGACATTAAGAAAGCAATAGCAATAAAATGAAATGATCAATATGCTAAGCTAATGGATGGGTCTTGTCCATCACATCATTCTCCTAATGATGTGATCCCGTTATCAAATGACAACACATGTCTATGGTTAGGAAACCTTAACCATCTTTGATCAATGAGCTAGTCTAGTAGAGGCTTACTAGGGACACAGTATTTGTTTATGTATTCACACATGTATTTAAGTTTCCGATCAATACAATTCTAGCATGAATAATAAACCTTTATCATGAATAAGGAAATATAAAATAAAAACTTTGTTATTGCCTCTAGGACATATCCTTTAATAAAGATGTGATACTGCCCATCTATTTAACCGCCTAGGATTGCTCTCAAAACCTGTTTGATTACCCTGATGTTGAGTACCTTGGCATGAATGTTGATTTCCACCCGTGCGATTGCCAGACCCTTGATATCCAGATCAAGACCCCATGATTGTTATATCCACCAGATGAGCCAACCCCAGGGAAGCCGGGCCCTGAGCCACCAGCTCCGGGTTATCCTGGGTTTCCACCACCGCCACCTTAGTGATTCTAATAAGCTTGATTTTTAAACTGCTGCATGATATAGCAATTCTCCCAAGAGTGGCTCGCCGGCTTCTCAGGAGTACTATGCTTGGGACAAGGCCCTTTGAGGGCTTCCTCAAAATTGCAAGCTTTATTGACATTGAACGAACTCCCAAAATTATTCCGCCGCTGGCCCTTGAAACCAGTATTGGTGTTAGCAACAAAATCTGAGCCGCCCTCTGGGTTTTAGTGCTTGCCGTTGTTGCTCTGACCACCATGGTTGTCGCTGTACCCCTAGTTACCCTGTTGTTGACCTTTACTGTCACCATTCTCCTTTCCCTTGCTAGTCTTAGCGTAATCCGGGTTAGGATCCTTCATGGTGTCTGACTCAACGTATCTGGTAAAGACATCCATGAGTTCACCCATGTCCTGAACCGTCTGCTTGAGTCACCCGAACTTCTGAATGAGGGGATCAAAATGACAATTGATACGTCTCTAACATATCTACTTTTCCTAACGCTTTTCCTCTTGTTTTGGACTCTAATTTGCATGATTTGAATGAAACTAACCCTGGTCTGACGCTATTTTCAGCAGAACTATCATGGTGTTGTTTTCGTGCAGAAATAAAAGTTCTCGGAATGGAACGAAATTTTGCGAGGATTTTTTATACAACAAATAAGAACTTATGGAGCCAAGATCCATCAGAGGGGGGAACCTGGGTGGGCACAACCCACCAGGGCGCGCCCCCCTCCTGGCGCACCCAGGTGGGTTGTCCCCACCTGGCGGCCCCGCAGACCCTGAAACCGACGCTATAAAATCCTAATTTTCCAGAAAAAATCAGGGAGAAAGAAATATTGCGATCCACGAGATGGTGCTGCCGTCACCTCCTATTCTTCATCGGGAGGCCAGATCTGGAGTCCGTTTGGGGCTCCGAAGAGGGGGATCTTCGTTCTTAGTCATCACCAACCCTTCTCCATCGCCAATTCCATGATGCTCCCCACCGGAGTGAGTAATTCCTTCGTAGGCTCACTGGTCGGTGAGGAGTTGGATGAGATTCATCATGTAATCGAGTTAGTTTTGATAGGGCCTGGTCCCTAGTATCCACTATGTTCTAAGATTGATGTTGCTATGACTTTGCCATGCTTAATGCTTGTCACTTTGGGGTCGGGTGCCATAATTTCATATCTGAACCGTTTATGTTATCACCATTATATCAATGTTCTAGATCTGATCTTGCAAGTTATAGTCACATACTACGTGTTATGATCCGGCAACCCCGGAGTGATAATAGTCGGGACCACACCCAGTGATGACCGTAGTTTGAGGAGTTCATGTATTCACCATGTGTTAATGCTTTGTTCCAGTTCTTTATTAAAAGGAAGCCTTAATATCCCTTAGTTTCCAATAGGACCCCGCTTCCACGGGAGGGTAGGACAAAAGATGTCATGCAAGTTCTTTCCATAAGCACGTATGACTATTTACGGAATACATGCCTACATTATATTGATGAACTGGAGCTAGTGTCGTATCGCCCTAGTTTATAACTATGTCATGATGAATATCATCCAACAAGTCACCAATCCAATGGCTACAAATTTATCTTATGTAGTTCTTGCTAAGTTACCACCGCTATCGTCACTATTGCACTTGCTACAAAACTACTGCTATCACTGTTATCGTTACTGTTACTACTGTCACTATTATAAACACTATCATATTACTTTGCTACTGATCATGTTGCAGCAAATAATTAATCTCCAGGTGTGGTTGAATTGACAACTCAGCTGCTAATACCTTCAAATATTCTTTGGCTCCCCTTGTGTTGAATCTATAAATTTGGATTGAATACTCTACCCTCGAAACTGTTCCAATCCCCTATAGTTGTGGGTTATCAAGACCTTTTTCTGGCGCCGTTGCCGGGGAACATACCTATATTTGTTGAGTCACTTGGTACTATTATCAATTTATCACTATGAAGAATCTGAAGGATGCTAAGACTAAGATTTATCCCTCTAAGACGACGGGAGCTAAGGAACTACCATCCAGTTCTGCTTTAGATTCACCTTCTGTTATAAGTAAACTTGCAACACCACCACATGCTACCAATTCTGATATGTCACAAGTTATTGATGATGCTACTTCTGCTATGGATAATGCTTTTGACGATGCTAGTACCTTGCTTGATGATGATGATGTGCCACTTGGTGACTTTCTTGATGAACAAATTACTATACTAATACAACATGATGTTGTTGAATCCGATGATGAGCTTGAAACTGAAACTCCTGAAACACCTGCTAGGACTAGCCTTCCTATATATGAATTGCCTAAGGTATAGGAAGGTTGTGTCATGAATGAGGAGACAACTAGAGATATCCTTGCTTGTAGGGATAGAGATGATCTAGAGAAATTATTATGCAAGTATAAGGAAAAATATTTGAATGCTAGAATGAAATATGATCCTAAATTTGCTACTTCACCAATCTTTATTGATGATAAGGATTATGAATTCTCTGTCGACCCAGAGTTAATTACTTTGGTTGAATCTGATCCTTTCCATGGTTATGAAACTGAAACTATTGTGGCACATCTTACTAAGTTGAATGACATAGCCATCCTTTTTACTCATGACGAGAAGACTCGCTATTACTTTATTCTCAAATTATTTCCTTTCTCATTAAAGGGTGATGCTAAAGCTTGGTACAATACTCTTGCTCCTGGTTGTGTGCATAGTCCCCAGGATATGATTTATTACTTCTCTGAAAAATATGTCCCTACCCATAAGAAACAAGCTGCTTTACAGGAAATATTTAACTTTGTTCAAATTAAAGAAGAGAGACTCCCACAAGCTTGGGGAGGCTTTGCCAGTTACTTAATGCTTTGCCTGATCATCCTCTTAAGAAAAATGAAATACTTGATATCTTCTATAATGGACTAACCGATACTTCTAGGGATTTCCTAGATAGTTGTGTTGGTTGTGTTTTCAAGGAATGAACTGTTGGGTAAGCTGAAGAATTATTGGATAATATATTGAAAAATTATGATGGTTGGACTCTTCCTAAAAAATCGGTTAAACCCACTCCAAAGAAGAGGGGTATATATATCTCATTCCTGAAGATATGAAAGAGGCAAAGAAATCTATGAAGGAAAAAGGTATTAAAGCTAAGAATGTCAAAATTTTACCTCATATTGAAGAAATACATGGGCTTAATACACCACCACTACCTAAGGTGGTAGAGGTAAATTCTCTAATGAAGTTCAATGATAATGACAATCCTCACAATATGCACCCTAGCCAATGTCTTTATGAGTTTGAAAATTACATTAGAAAACAAGATCGCTTCAATGCAAATGTTATGAAACAATTGAAATACAATTCTGATATGATTGCTCGCTTGAGTGAGTTATTTAGAATATCAAATGATGTTAGAGGTGTTGGAATGCATGCTTCTATGGTTCAAACTCGGTTAGAATAAGTTGCTAAATCTCAAAGAGAATTGCTTGATGAAATGAATAATAATATACATGACTTTACTGTTAGAGTAGCAACTAGAGGAGGTAAAATGACTCAGGAACCACTTTATCCTGAGGGACACCCCAAAAGAATTGAACAAGATTCATAAAGAGTTAACATTGATGCACCTAGTATTTCTAGAAAGAAAAAGAAGAAGAAAAATGATAGGACTTTGCATGCTTCTAGTGAACCTGAAATAGAAAACCTCCTGATAATGATAATGAAACTTCTACCTCTATTGCTGAAACTTGATCTGGTAATGAACAGTCACCTTCTGATAATGAAAAAGATAATGATGAGGTTCATGAAAATACTCAAACAAATAATAAAGAACCAGACAATGATGTTGAGATAGAACCATCAGTTGATCTTGATAACCCACAACCTAAGAATAAGAGGTATGATAAAAGTGACTTTGTGGCTAGAAAACACGGTAAAGAAAGAGAACTGTGGGTTCAAAAACTTGTGCCCTTTCCACCTAAGTCAACTAAAAAGAAAGATGATGAAGAATTTGAAAGCTTTGCTGAAATGCTGAGGCCAGTCTTTTTGCGTATTCGCTCGACTGATATCCTTAAAATGCCTCCTTATGCAAAGTATATGAAAGACATCATCACTAATAAAAAAATATCGGAAGATGAAATCTGCACTATGCTTGCTAATTATACTTTTAAAGATGGAGTACCTAAAAAACTTAGAGATCCGGGAATACCAACTATACCTTGCTCTATCAAAAAGAATTATGTGAAAACTGCTTTATGTGATTTAGGAGTTGGTGTTAGTGTTATGCCTTTCTCTTTATATATGACTTGAATTGAATAAACTCACACCTACTGAAATATCTATGTAAATAGATGATAAATCAACTGGCATACCTATCGGTATTTGTGAGGATGTACCCATTGTTGTTGCCAATGTTACTATTTTGACTGACTTTGTTATACTTAAGATGCCTGAGGACGACAACATGTCGATTATCCTTGGTAGACCCTTCTTGATATTGCAGGGGCTGCTATTGATTGCAATAAAAGCAAGGTCACTTTTCATATCAATGGTAATGAGCATATGGTGCACTTTCCAAAGAAACAATTCCAAGTGAATGTATTAATGTTATTGAAAAATCTCCCACAATCACTATTGGAAGTTTTCAAATACCTCTACCTACTATCAAAAAGAAATATGAAATGCTTATTGTTGGGGACATTCATATCCCCATTGAGGTAACTTAGTGATTTACGAAAGTTCTTGGGTTTCATGCTAATCGAAAGTGGTTGTTAATAAGACTTGATCAACCTTATTAATGGATCATTTTTAGAGGTATGAAGTTGATGAATTTAGTAAGCACCACCTTCTCTCCCTACCTTTTGTTTTCTGTTTTTATTAGTAAAATAAAATAAAATATCATGTTGTGTCTGTTTTTTGAATCTTCCATGCAATAAAAAATGACCCCAAAATAAAAGTTCTCAGAATACTCTGAATATTTAATATGATTTTTTGAATATTTAAGAATTTTTTGTGCAAATAACATCAGAGGGAGGTGCACCAAGTGGGCAAAACCCACCTGGGCGCGCCAGGAACCCCAGGCGCGCCCTAGTGGGTTGCGGTCCCCACGTGGGCCCCCTCACTTATCTCTTCACACCACATCATCACGTACCTCCAGAAAAAAATCACCATTGCTCTCTCTCTCTCTCTCTCTCTCTCTCTCTCTCTCTCTCTCTCCCGTGTTCTTGCTCTTAGACC
Organism: Triticum aestivum; assembly: GCF_018294505.1. Taxonomy (NCBI): domain Eukaryota; kingdom Viridiplantae; phylum Streptophyta; class Magnoliopsida; order Poales; family Poaceae; genus Triticum; species Triticum aestivum. The sequence goes on along the minus strand of NC_057806.1, from coordinate 386,927,139 downwards.
CGCGGATTTCGATCTCTTTACTCGAAGCTCCGCTTCCGAAACTGTTTCGGGACATTGTTGTGTGGTATGTGACTCCACCATTTGTCAAATTAGTTTTTGTTTTAGTGGTTTATATTTTGAATAATTAGCTACTCTTGGTGCTGCTGTAGATGAGCTTGCATGTTGAATTCTTAGAGTTCTAGGTGGTTTGAATGCTTGCTATGGCCTCTATGTATCCCTATGAGTAGTTGCTATTAATCTTGTAAAGTTTTGTTGCGGAAATTTTTGTGGACTAAAAATTTCAGAATTTTGTTCATAGGAAAAAGATGAATATCTTTAGGAAGTTTGCTTCTAAGAAGAACTCCAAGGGGGTTATTGGGGAGTCTTCTGACAATGATCTCCATCCTCAGAGGTTGGCAGAAGTACGGCCGTGCGAATGGCCGCACACCCAGTTCATGGAAGAGGCTGGAATCCTTCAGGAGTTCACACAATATGCTGCTAATGTCGGCCTCACCGACTTCATCGCAGCTGAATGTGAACAATATCATCTCCTCACAAATATATTTGTTCAAAGTTTTACTTTCCTTCCTAGGAATAATCCCCCTGAGGTGCAATTTAGTTTATATGCCGAAACCCGTCAGATACCACTTACTGAATTTTGTAACATATGCATGATCCCTTCTGACGTGACCTTAGTTGAGCGTAGGTCGGTAGAGTTTGAGGCCTTTTATAGTACCTTAATAGTGGGAGATGAGAGAGGGGTGTCAACTATCACTGTCGCTGGCTTGCATTTTCCTGATGTTCATTACTTTGCTCTTTTCATTGCAAAATGCTTGCTTGTTAGAGAGAAGGTGGGTGCACTCAGTTCACCAAAACTTGCTGTTTTACGTCATGCACTAGAGCTCGACAACACTTATAGCTTGGGAGCTATTGTGGCACGTCACCTCCACATTAATAAGTCCAAGGGTAAAATACATGGTGGGATTTTCTCTACTCGTTTGGCGGCTCACTTCAATGTTGAGATACGCCTTCATGATTACCCTTTGATCAAGGTTTACCTAGACTGCGCAGCCATGGAACACCACCATTTTATTGCACGAGATTACACTGACATCCCTATTCCTTATAACTTGGTTTTCAGCATTGAAACTCATGATATTATTCCATTGCCTACCCCTGCTTTGTTTGATCATGTTGCTAGGGGCGGATATAGGATTATTCCTGCGGACATCATCGCCTACCGGAACGACCAGGCTGCAGAGGAGGAGGAAGAGCCTCAGGAGTGGGATCAATGGATGCCCGCTTCTCATTACCCCAACTACTATCCAGGCTTCTGATTGATTACCAAGTTAGGCCAAAATCCTAAGCTTGGGGGAGTATGTGTTTCCCACCGACATTACATTCATGTTCACTTATTTCATTTGACGGTGTCCACACTTTTTCATTGTATCATCCATGCTTAATTTTATTTTCTTGCTTTCTTCTTGTGTGTTTGAAAAACCTTAGAAAAACCAAAAAAATAGTTGTGGTTAGTTTACTTTTCTATGCATGCTTAGCTATAGCACTAAAAAGAAAACCCAAAAAGATTTCCTTGTTCTTCTTCTCCTTGTTGGGAGCTTTCCCACGTAAATAGTGTTCTTGTTTTTTGCTTTCCCTTATTTGCTCGCTCTAGAAAACCAAAAACTCCAAAAAATATTTTAGTGTGTTTCTATGAATTTATTTTCTTTTTATTCGAGTCTTACCGAGGAGAAGAACACAATGAAAATGTTGAGTGGCTCTCATTTGAATAATTGTTGATCTAATAAAGAGCTCATTTTACCTTGTCTTTGATACGTCTCCAACGTATCTATAATTTTTGATTGCTCCATGCTATATTATCTACTGTTTTGGGCAATATTGGGCTTTATTATCCACTTTTATATTACTTTCGGGACTAACCTATTAACCAGAGGCCCAGCCCAGATTTGATGTTTTTTGCCTATTTCAGTGTTTCGAAGAAAAGGAATATCAAACGGAGTCGAAACGGAACGAAATCAACTGGAGAAGTTATTTTTGGAAGGAAACCTACCGGATAGACTTGGACCCAATGCCAGAAGATGAAGGAGGAGCTCACGAGGGTAGGGGCGCGCCCACCCCCCTGGGGCGCGCCCCCTGCCTCGTGGCCCCCCCTTCGGTCCACCGACGTACCTCCTGCACCCATATATACCTACATAACCTAAAACTTCCAAAACAGAGATTAGATCGGGAGTTCCGCCGCGAGAAGCCTCCGTAGCCACCGAAAGCCAATCTAGACCCGTTCCGGCACCCTGCCGGAGGGGGAAATCTCTCTCCGGTGGCCATCTTCATCATCCCGGTGCTCTCCATGACGAGGAGGGAGTAGTTCTCCCTCGGGGCTAAGGGTATGTACCAGTAGCTATGTGTTTGATCTCTCTCTCTTGTGTTCTTGAGATGATACGATCTTGATGTATCGCGAGCTTTGCTATTATATTTGGATCCTATGATGTTTCTTCCCCCCTCTACTCTCTTGTAATGAATTGAGTTTCCCCTTTGAAGTTATCTTATCGGATTGAGTCTTTAAAGATTTGAGAACACTTGATGTATGTCTTGTCGTGCGTATCTGTGGTGACAATGGGGTACCACGTGATTCACTTGATGTATGTTTTGGTGATCAACTTGCGGGTTCCACCATGAACCCATGCATAGGGGTTGGCACACATTTTCGCCGTGATTCTCCAGTAGAAATTTTGGGGCACTCTTTGAGGTCCTTTGTGTTGGTTGAATAGATGAATCTGAGATTGTGTGATGCATATCGTATAATCATTCCCACGGATACTTGAGGTGACATTGGAGTATCTAGGTGACATTAGGGTTTTGGTTGATTTGTATCTTAAGGTGTTATTCTAGTACGATCTCTAGGGCTGTTTGTGACACTTATAGGAATAGCGCAACGGGTTGATTGGAAAGAATAACTTTGAGTTGGTTTCGTACCCTACCATAATCTCTTCGTTCGTTCTCCGCTATTAGTGACTTTGGAGTGACTCTTTGTTGCATGTTAAGGGATAGTTTTATGATCCAATTATCTTAGTATTGTTGAGGGAACTTACACTAGTGAAAGTATGAACCCTGGGCCTTGTTTCCTATCATTGCAATACTGTTTAGGCTCACTTTTATCACTAGCTACCTTGCTGTTTTTTATTATTTCAGATTACAAATATCTTTATCTACTATCCATATACCACTTGTTTCACCATCTCTTCGCCGAACTAGTGCACCTATACAATTTACCATTGTATTGGGTGTGTTGGGGACACAAGAGACTCTTTGTTATTTGGTTGCAGGGTTGCTTGAGAGAGACCATCTTCATCCTACGCCTCCTACGGATTGATAAACCTTAGGTCATCCACTTGAGGGAAATTTGCTACTGTCCTACAAACCTCTGCACTTGGAGGCCCAACAACATCTACAAGAAGAAGGTTGTGTAGTAGACATCAAGCTCTTTCCTGGCGCCGTTGTCGGGGAGGTGAGTGCTTGAAGTTATATCTTTAGATCTTGTAATCGAGTCTTTTAGTTTCTTGTTTTATCACTAGTTTAGTCTATAAAAGAAAAAAATGGAATTAAGTTTGCCTCATACGCTTCATCTTTTTAATATCTTTCGTGAGTATGATGGAAAGGAAAATTGTGCTCAAGTGCTAGAAGAAGAATGCATTAGAATGTTTGGAACTAAATATTTGAATGATGAGCATGATTGCAATGTTGTTAGTACGAATTCTTTGAATATCCATGACACTAATGATGATTGCACTAGTTATGATGAAAATGTCTCCTATAAACATGTCAATTTTTGTGGAGTGCATTGGGTTTGTAAGTACACACCAAATAGAGAAGATAGATATTGCAAGAAGCATAAGTACTTAGAAACTAAATTGTTGCAAGAAGAGCTAGATGATTGTGCTGAAAATTTAAATTTTCTTGGCCATACTTGTGAGCTTTGTAATGAACATGGTCATTTAATTATCCGATGTAAATTGTTTCATAATCTAATCGTGTCCAAAAATTGTGATGACTTGATTTCCCTTGCACATTATAATGAACTTAGTTTGCTTATGGGCTACAAAGAAATGAAACGTATAATTAAGGATATTCCAAAATTTGCCCTTGATAGAGTTAGTCATTTTGACCTAGAGGAAATTTATATGTATTGTGTGGTGAATTGCATTGAAAATCCTTATATTGCCAACTACATAAAGAAAAGAAAACAAATAGAAGAAGAAAAGAAAAAGGAAGAGAGGTAAAAAGATATCTCTCCCAAATAATGCTGCTCCTATTACTATTGTGCCTCATAAAAATATAACTGTGGAAGATAATGATACTTCTTATGATCTTGAAAATCTTTTTGGCACTTGCTTGGAAGAATATGATAATTGCTATACTGTTGGTGCTATCCATACTATTAATTATGAGAGTGATTATGCTTATGGTATGAAAAGGCCCAAGCTTGGGGATGCTATGTTTGATGAATATGATGTTTTTGAGAATATATTTTCTGCAATTGATGTTTGTCCCAAGCTTGGGGATGCTACATTTAATGAAGATGATATTTTTAGTCTCCCAAGTTTTGATATGCAAATTTATAATGATGATAGCATGCCTCCTACCTATGATGATTATTGTGATGATACTTATGCTATAAAAAGTAGTGATTATATTTATAAAACTTGTCATGATTATGGTTACCCCTTTTCTGAACATTACTCTTTTAATGTGGAAACAATTTATAGTACCCAAGTCTCTTATGATACTCCCACTATTCCGAATGAGAAGAATTTTGCTTATGTGGAGAGTAGTAAATTTTATATGCTTGTAGATCATGAAAAGAATGCTTTAGGTGCTGGTTATATTGTTGAATTCATTCGTGATGCTACTTAAAATTATTATGAGGGAGGAATATGTGCTTGTAGGAATTGCAAGAATACCAAGTTTCCTCTCTATGTGCTTAAAGTTTTGAAGTTATGCTTGTTTTACCTTCCTATGCAAGTTGATTCTTGTTTCCATAAGTTGTTTGATCACAAAATCCCTATGCATAGGAAGTGGGTTAGACTTAAATGTGCTAGTCATATTCTTCATGATGCTCTCTTTATGTTTCAATTCTTATCGTTTATGTGAGCATCCTTGAAATCATCATGCCTAGCTAGGGGCTTTAAACGATAGCGCTTGTTGGGAGGCAACCCAATTTTATTTTTGTTTCTTACTTTTTGTTCCTGTTTAGTAATAAATCATTCATCTAGCCTCTGTTTATATGTGGTTTTATGTGTTTAATTAGTGCTTGTGCCAAGTAGAACCTTTGGGAAGACTTGGGTGAAGTCTTTATGATCATGCTGTAAAAAACAGAAACTTTAGCGCTCATGAGAACTGCTGCCATTTTTATTTGGAGAGTTCTATTTAGTTAATTATTTTTTCATATGATTAATAGATAAATTCCTCAGGTCCAGCAATTTATTTGAGAATTTTATGAGTTCCATAAGTATACGTTTGATCCATATTACTACAGACTGTTCTGTTTTTGACAGATTCTGTTTTCATTGTGTTGTTTGCTTATTTTGATGAATCTATGGCTAGTAAAATAGTTTATAAACCATAGAGAAGTTGGAATACAGTAGGTTTAACACCAATATAAATAAATAATGAGTTCATTACAGTACCTTGAAGTGGTGATTTATTTTCTTATACTAACGGAGCTTGCGAGTTTTCTATTAAGTTTTGTGTTGTGAAGTTTTCAAGTTTTGGGTAAGGATTCGATGGACTATGGAATAAGGAGTGGCAAGAGCCTAAGATTGGGGATGCCCAAGGAACACCAAGGTAATATTCAAGGACAACCAAGAGCCTAAGCTTGGGGATGCCCCGGAAGGCATCCCCTCTTTCGTCTTCGTTCATCGGTAACTTTACTTGGAGCTATATTTTTATTCGCCACATGATATGTGTTTTGCTTGGACCGCCAATTTATTTTGTTAGGATTTGCTTGCTTTTATTTGGAAAAATGTTTTGCATCTTTTATTTCAATAAAAGTGGCATTAATAGTCTTTACTATGCCTATGTTACAAGTATACATGTTGCTGTTTGAAAACAAAAAGTTTACCGCTGTTGCAATAATTCCCTAGAAAAGTCAGAATGTGATAAAATGTTGAAACCTTTTGCATATTAAGATATGATAAATTTACTACAGTGGGAATTTTCTTTCATAATTTTTGGAGCTAGGGAAGTATGGATGTTGCAGCATTCTTTACAGGCTATCCTGTTTAGGCAGATTGCTGTTATGTTTGCATTGTTTGCATATGTTTGCTTCTTTAATGATTCTATTTGAGGATAGGACTATTAAATATGCAGAGTCATTTAGTATGCAATGTTGAATGATAATTTTAGTGATTTGCTACAGTAGAGTATGATAAGGTTTTTGCAATGGTTTATACTAACTTATCTCACGAGTCCTTGTTGAGTTTTGTGTGGATGAAGCTTTTGAGATTTAGGGAGACCGTGATATGAGAGGAATTAAGGAGACACAAAAGCTAAAGCTTGGGGATGCCCAAGGCATCCCAAGATAATATTTCAAGAAGTCTCAAGCGTCTAAGCTTGGGGATGCCCCGGTTGGCATCCCACCTTTCTTCTTCAACAACTATCGGTTAGTTTCGGTCGATCCTAAGTTTTTGCTTCTTCACATGATGTTTGCCATTCTTAGAATGTCATTTTCTTTTGCTTTGCTTGCTGTTTGAATAAAATACCAAGATCTGAAATTCTTAAATGTTAGAGAGTCTTCACATAGTTGCATAATTATTCAACTACTCATTGATCTTCACTTATATCTTTCGGAGTAGTTTGTCATTTGCTCTAGTGCTTCACTTATATCTTTTAGAGCATGGTGGTAGTTTTATTTTGAAGAAATAGATGAACTCTCATGCTTCACTTAGATTATTTTGAGAGTTTTAAATAGCATGGTAATTTGCTTAAAATCCTAATATGCTAGGTATTCAAGATTAGTAAAACTTTCTTATGAGTGTTTTGAATACTAAGAGAAGTTTGATGCTTGATGATTGTTTTGAGATATGGAGGTAATAATATCAAAGTCGTGCTAGTTGAGTAGTTGTGAATTTGAGGAATGCTTGTGCTGAAGTTTGCAAGTCCCTTAGCATGCACATATGGTAAATGTTGTGTAACAAATTTGAAACATGAGGTGTTATTTGATTGTCTTCCTTATGAGTGGCGGTCGGGGACGAGCGATGGTCTTTTCCTACCAATCTATCCCCCTAGGAGCATGCGCATAGTGCCGAGGTTTTTGATGACTTGTAGATTTTTGCAATAAGTATGTGAGTTCTTTATGACTAATGTTGAGTCCATGGATTATACGCACTCTCACCCTTCCATCCTTGCTAGCCTCTTATGTACCGTGCATTGCCCTTTCTCACATTGAGAGTTGGCGCAAACTTCGTCGGTGCATCCAAACCCCGTGATATGATACGCTCTGTCACACATAAACCTCCTTATATCTTCCTCAAAACAGCCACCATACCTACCTATTATGGCATTTCCATAGCCATTCCGAGATATATTGCCATGCAACTTTCCACCGTTCCGTTTATTATGACACGCATCATCATTATCATATTGCTTTGCATGATCATGTAGTTGACATCGTATTTGTGGCAAAGCCACCGTTCATAATTTTTTCATACTTGTCACTCTTGATCCATTGCATATCCCGGTACACCGCCGGAGGCATCCATATAGAGTCATACTTTGTTCTAGTATCGAGTTGTAATCATTGAGTTGTAAATAAATAGAAGTGTGATGATCATCATTCAATAGAGCATTGTCCCAAAAAAAAGGCCAAAAAAAGAAGGCAAAAAAGGAAAGGCCAAAAAAAGAAAGGCCAAATAAAAATAAAAAAAAGGGACAATGCTACTATCCTTTTTCCACACTTGTGCTTCAAAGTAGCACCATGATCTTCATATAGAGAGTCTCTTGTTTTTCACTTTCATATACTAGTGGGAATTTTCATTATAGAACTTGGCTTGTATATTCCAACAATGGGCCTCCTCAAGTGCCCTAGGTCTTCGTGAGCAAGCAAGTTGGATGCACACCCACTTAGTTTCTTTTGTTGAGCTTTCATACATTTATAGCTCTAGTGCATCCGTTGCATGGCAATCCCTACTCCTTGCATTAACATCAATCGATGGGCATCTCCATAGCCCATTGATTAGCCTCGTTGATGTGAGACTTTCTCCTTTTTGTCTTCTCCACATAACCCCTCATTATTCTATTCCACCCATAGTGCTATATCCATGGTTCGCGCTCATGTATTGCGTGGAAGTTTATAGGTTTGAGATTACTAAAGTATGAAACAATTGCTTGGCTTGTCATCGGGGTTGTGCATGATGAGAGCATTCTTGTGTGACGAAATGGAGCATGACTAAACTATATGATTTTGTAGGGATGAACTTTCTTTGGCCATGTTATTTTGAGAAGACATAATTTCTTAGTTAGTATGCTTGAAGTATTGTTATTTCTATGTCAATATGAACTTTTATCTTGAATCTTTCAGATCTGAATGTTCATACCACAATTAAGAAGAATTATATTGAAATAATGCCAACTAGCATTCCACATCAAATATTATTTTTTTATCATTTACCTACTCGAGGACGAGCATGAATTAAGCTTGGGGATGCTTGATACGTCTCCAACATATCTATAATTTTTGATTGCTCCATGTTATATTATCTACTGTTTGGGCAATATTGGGCTTTATTATCCACTTTTATATTACTTTCGGGACTAACGTATTAACCAGAGGCCCAGCCCAGATTTGTTGTTTTTTGCCTATTTCAGTGTTTCGAAGAAAAGAAATATCAAACAGAGTCGAAACGGAACAAAATCAACTCGAGAAGTTATTTTTGGAAGGAAACTTAACTGATAGACTTGGACCCTACGTCAGAAGATGAAGGAGGAGCTCACGAGGGTAGGGGCGCGCCCACCCCCCTGGGGCGCGCCCCCTGCCTCGTGGCCCCCCCTTCGGTCCACCGACGTACCTCCTGCACCCATATATACCTACATAACCTTAAACTTCCCAAAAACAGGGTTAGATCGGGAGTCCACCGCCAGAAGCCTCTGTAGCCACCGAAAGCCAATCTAGACCCGTTCCGGCACCCTGCCGGAGGGGGAAATCTCTCTCCGGTGGCCGTCTTCATCATCCCGGTGCTCTCCATGACAAGGAGGGAGTAGTTCTCCCTCAGGGCTGAGGGTATGTACCAGTAGCTATGTGTTTGATCTCTCTCTCTTGTGTTCTTGAGATGATACGATCTTGATGTATCGCGAGCTTTGCTATTATATTTGGATCCTATGATGTTTCTTCCCCCCTCTACTCTCTTGTAATGAATTGAGTTTCCCCTTTGAAGTTATCTTATCGGATTGAGTCTTTAAAGATTTGAGAACACTTGATGTATGTCTTGTCGTGCGTATCTGTGGTGACAATGGGGTACCACGTGATTCACTTGATGTATGTTTTGGTGATCAACTTGCGGGTTCCGCCCATGAACCCATGCATAGGGGTTGGCACACGTTTTTGTCGTGATTCTCCGGTAGAAATTTTGGGGCACTCTTTGAGGTCCTTTGTGTTGGTTGAATAGATGAATCTGAGATTGTGTGATGCATATCGTATAATCATTCCCACGGATACTTGAGGTGACATTGGAGTATCTAGGTGACATTAGGGTTTTGGTTGATTTGTATCTTAAGGTGTTATTCTAGTACGATCTCTAGGGCTGTTTGTGACACTTATAGGAATAGCGCAACGGGTTGATTGGAAAGAATAACTTTGAGTTGGTTTCGTACCCTACCATAATCTCTTCGTTCGTTCTCCGCTATTAGTGACTTTGGAGTGACTCTTTGTTGCGTGTTAAGGGATAGTTTTATGATCCAATTATGTTAGTATTGTTAAGGGAACTTACACTAGTGAAAGTATGAACCCTGGGCCTTGTTTCCTATCATTGCAATACCGTTTAGGCTCACTTTTATCACTAGCTACCTTGCTGTTTTTTATTATTTCAGATTACAAATATCTTTATCTACTATCCATATACCACTTGTTTCACCATCTCTTCGCCGAACTAGTGCACCTATACAATTTACCATTGTATTGGGTGTGTTGGGGACACAAGAGAATCTTTGTTATTTGGTTGCAGGGTTGCTTGAGAGAGACCATCTTCATCCTACGCCTCCTACGGATTGATAAACCTTAGGTCATCCACTTGATGGAAATTTGCTACTGTCCTACAAACCTCTGCACTTGGAGGCCCAACAACGTCTACAAGAAGAAGGTTGTGTAGTAGACATCAGTCTTCTCCTGTTGAATAAAATGTTTGCAGATACTAGCTTAGTCCACGACACTCATGCACTCTTATTATGTTCACATCATTCGGTCATGCAAGTGAAAGGCAATAATGACGATATTCGATGAACTGTCCGTGGTAGAGAGAAACGGGTATGAACTCGACTTATTTTGTTTGTGTAAATATGTTTAACCTAGTATCCATGATTCAGCCCATTATGATTAAACATGCTTGCAATGACAATTAGAGATTATAGTTTCCCATGCCATTCATAAGTAGATGGGAGTGGATAATGGTTTATCTTGGATATCAACATTGCGTTAAAATGATTGTGATGTAGTATGATGATATGGTATCCTCCTCTGAATGTTCGAGTGGCTTGACTTGGCACATGTTCATGCATGTAGTTGAATCAAAACCAACATAGCATCTATGATATTTAATATCATGGTGTTCATATCCTACTCATGCTAGTGTCCAATGTTACTTATGCATAATGCATGTTCATGACCGTTGTTGCTCTCTAGCTGGCCGCTTCTCAATCTATTTGCTAGCCTTCACCTGTACTAAGTGGGAATTCTGCTTGTACATCAAAAACATTGAACCCAAGTTATTCCAGATGAGTCAACCATACCCACCTATATGCGGTATTACCCTGCCGTCTTAAGTAAATTTGCATGTGCCACCTCTAAAAATTTCTAATAAATATCCATTTTGTGTGCCTGGATCATTCATGGAACGACATGAGGTGGTCGGTATCTTCCATGCTAAGAGGGTTATTCTCAGGTCGAGTGTTTATTCACTCACCATTGCACGAGAAAAGGGCGGTAATAGGGATGCGTTGTCCCGAACTCAAAAAATGCAAATAATTAAACAAAACTCCCCCGAGACTGTTGTTGGTTTGGATGACACCCGTTGTTTCGGGCAAGCCGTGGAGTGTGATTGTTGGTGGAGGGGGAGTAAACCTTTACTTTTATCGCTTGGGAACCACCAGTAGCGTGCTTAGCATGGAAGATATTGATAACTGATAGTCGTTAAGTAAATGAGAAGGGTGCATGTCTCAAAATATCATTTACCTCTATTTTAAAAACTTGAGCTCTGGCACCTTCGCAAATCACTACTTCCCTCTATGAAGGGACTATCTATTTACTTTTATGTTGTGTTATCACCTTCTAAAACAAGCGCCATAACATCAAAGCACTGCTATCATGACTTATGCATTGTGTGTAGCTAATGTTGGGTGCATCACGCCTAGATCTTTTCTACCATGAATTACAATGTTTAGTCATTGCTTGAACTTTGGAGGTGCTCTGCGTTTATGTTTTGCGGTCTCAGAAAGGGCTAGCGAGATACCACTATTGTCATATTATATCATGGTTGTTTTGACAACATGTTGCTGTCTGAGATATCTTATTATTGCTTGCTAGTTGATTATGTCACTGATATAAGTTAATATAATTTTTAGGAGTTATTGTCGGCATGGTTAGTTATAATGTTGGCTGAAAACCTAGGTGTTGTTTAAGCTTATTTATGCAAACAAGAGCAAAAGAGTTCGTAAAAGTTTTTCTTTTTCACTTTCAGTTTATCAACTGAATTGCTTGAGGACAATAAAAGGTTTAACCTTGGGGGAGTTGATACGTCTCTAACGTATCTACTTTTCCTAACGCTTTTCCTCTTGTTTTGGACTCTAATTTGCATGATTTGAATGAAACTAACCCCCGGACTGATGTCATTTTCAGCAGAACTATCATGGTGTTGTTTTTGTGCAGAAATAAAAGTTATCGGAATGGAACTGAAAGTGCAACTATCCCTGGGTGGTTTTGGTAATTCCTAACAACATATAGCTCATTGAGTTGATGCTATTTTAAGATAAATATTTCAGGAAAGCTCAATGATTGCATGGCATGGATTAGAAAGTGGACCCCTCAAAATGCTAAGGACAAAAGATTGGCTCAAGCTCAAAGCACAAGACTCTACATTTCACTTTTAGTGATCCAAGATCACAATGAGTCCATAGGAAAACCCAATACTATTAAAAGGAGGTGAGGTGTTGCTTAATGAGTTACTTGCTCAAAATGCTTAGTGATATGCTCCAAAAACCCTCAACTACTTTCTCATATCCACATATGTCCCAAACAAAAAGTCAAACTCGAACCCACCGAAATCTTCTATCCGGAGCCATTGAGTTCACTTGACATAGCCACTGCCACAAACCCTAGTCACTTCGATCTCACCGATAGGGATCTCGGTCACACCGAGATGGGATTGCAACCTCTTTGTTTCCCTTTGTAACATTTCGGTCCAACCGAGATGAGCGATCGGTCCCACCGAGATTGCAATGCAAACTCTCTGTTTCCCTTCGTAACGTTTCGGTCTAACCGAGATGAGTGAATCGGTCCCACCGAGTTTGCCTGACCAACTCTCTGTTTGTCTATTACCAAAATCAGTCCCACCGACTTTGTGTAATCGGTCTCCCTGAGATTACGTTATGCCCTAACCCTAAAGGAATCAGTCCCACTGAGTTGACAGGTCGGTCCCATCGAAAATCTTAACGTTCACATTTTGAACTAAATTGGTCTGACCGAGTTTTATAATTCGGTCTCACCGAGTTTGGTGATTTGTGTGTAACGGTTAGATTTTGTGTGGAGGCTATATATACCCCTCCACCCACTCTTCATTCGTGGAGAGCATCAGAACATGCCTACACTTCCAACTTACATTTTCTGATAGGGAACCACCTACACTTGTGTTGAGGTCAAGATATTCCATTCCAACCACATAAATCTTGATCTCTAGCCTTCCCCAAGTTGCTTCCCACTCAAATCATCTTTCTACCAAATCCAGTCCTATGAGAGAGAGAGAGTTGAGTGTTGGGGAGACTATGATTTGAAGCACAAGAGCAAGGAGTTCATCATCAACACACCATCCATTACCTTTTGGAGAGTGGTGTCTCCTAGATTGGTTAGGTGTCACTTGGGAGCCTCCATCAAGATTGTGGAGTTGAACCAAGGAGTTTGTACGGGCAAGGAGATTGCCTACTTCATGAAGATCTACCCTAGTGAGGCAAGTCCTTCGTGGGCTATGGCCAAGGTAGGATAGACAAGGTTGCTTCTCTATGGACCCTTAGTGGGTGGAGCCCTCCGTGGACTCGTGCAACCGTTACCCTTCATGGGTTGAAGTCTCCATCAACGTGGATGTACGATAGCACCACCTATCGGAACCACGCCAAAAATCTTCATGTATAAATTGCGTTTTCTCCCTCCAAAACTCCTCCCTTTACCTTCATATGCAATTGTTTTTGTAGCGACCCGACCTCAGATGGTCAAGTCTCTGTGCTTCAGTGTCATCCCTGGATCGGTAATGCTGACACACACAGTACTCGAAGGATTTATAACAGAGTAGCAATCACACACTTATTACATCGAATGTCTCAAGAGAGAACTTATTACAATAATATGGCTTAAGGCCATCAAATACGATAACAGCGGAAGGCTTGGAAGATAAAGTGAGTCCATCAACTCCAACGGCATAGCTGAGCTGCACGGCAATGACCTAACAAACCTTACTCCTCGTCTGAAAAGTCTGCAACATAATACGTTGCAGCCCGAAAATGGGTCAGCACATGGAATATGCTGGCAATGTAACACAGTAGAGCAAGAACAGAATAATGCTATCACTACATGCATATTTGGCTGGTGGAAAGCTCTATGGTTACAGTTTTGCAAAAAGCCAATTTTTTCCTACAACAAAGGAATAGATTTTATTTAACTATCATGGTAGTTGAAACATCATTGAGAAGGTTCCTCCAACTCAATCCCAATTAAAGTGATTAACAACCCAACAATATTAATTAAACATGATGAGATACATGTGATAACCCAAGTACTAGATACTCAAGAATTGTCCATAACCGGGGACACGGCTAACCATGATTAGATTGTACACTCTGCAGAGGTTTGCGCACTTTTCCCCACAAGACTCGATCGCCTCCGTTGGATTTCTCGCACTACATGGTGTTTGAGAAACGGATGACCGAGACACAGTCTTTCAGAAACATTAACTCTCTACTCCGGACAGACCATACCAAACCTACATCCCACTACCTGCTGATCTGCCTCTTCAAGAGCTTCACGTAACTTACTCAACTATGCTAGAGCCCATAATAGCTTGTGGCTGCACACGGAAGTTTCTAGCATGAATCATCTCAGTTCCCTTTGAGCCTGGGTGGCGGTCCATAGGAAGATCACACGGGTACTCCGGGATTTCCAAAAAATACAGGCAACACTGGGTACTCCAGGTGCCTCAATCCACCCAGTTGTTTGATTAAGTTGCCACCTTAAGTTGAACCATTAATTAACAAGCTCACATCTATCATGTATTTCACTCAAACCCAAACCACGTCTACGAGCATAGCATAGCATAGTAATATAAGCAACGCGTAGAGTAACTCCCAAGGGTTTGAATGTAACAGGGCAATAGGTTCTACCTCATCGACTTCTTCCCAACCCACAAGTTAATAACATCCTAATCATGCAATGTTTGAAGATTGAGACTAATGCATAAAAACTGGGCGATAAAAGGGATATGATGAAAGTGTTACTTGCCTTGCTGACGATCTACGAAACCTAGGGACTCGTAGTAGCACGCTTCGCACTTTGGGTGTTCTATCGCAAGCAAACAATAGCATACATAAGTAAAAAGCAACGATGCACAAGCAAAACTCAAACAAAAGAGGTTGACCAGAAGTTTCAACTTAAGAACTCCTGTTCACAAAAGAATCAAATCAAATGGAGCAACGAAACTCAAACGGCGAAAAAAGAAGCTTCATTTACTAATCTCAAACTAGGTCAAATTTTACAGTAGAGAAAACTTGTTTGAGTTGGTTAAGCGGAAAGAGGGTTTCAAGACGAAACTCCAGGCGCTTGAATCGCCTGATTCCGACTAACGAGCGAAAAGAAAAACAGAAACTAAGATCGGATCAGAAATCACGATGAGAGAAAATCGCGGAATAAATCCGATAAAAGAAAACTGACGAACAGACTAACGAACGAGCGTTCGTTGGCTGTTTCTAACGGGCGAAGAATCGTTCGTTAAAACGATCGTTCGGACAAATGTCCGCCAAATAGAGGAACCGAGAAAAACCGGCGAATCCGAAAAAACGGATCTAGGGTTCTAAAAAACCGGTCGGTCTTTATAAAAAAACCGGCGGCAGGGCGCGGCGGCTACCTCCGGCGAGAGGTTCGGCAGGGCGGCGGCTTAGGGGGCGGCGGCGCTCGGCGGTGGCGGCAGGCGGCAGGCAGCGGCGCGGCGGCGGCGGCTTGGCACGGCGCGGGCGGCGGTGGTGTGGTGGGGTGTTGGGGGCGGGGGTGGCGGCGTATATAAGGGCGGGGCGAGGCGGCTTGGAGGAGGGGTCAAGACGCGGCGGAGGAGAGGAGCCTGGCTCGGACTCCTAGTCCGAGTCGGCAGCGGCGGCGCTCGCGGGGAAGGCGGCGGCGGCGGCCTGGCGCGGCTGGGCCTTAGGCCCAGTCGGCGCGGGAACCTCTTTTTTTTTAAAATAATTTCGCCGACCGAAGTAAATCCTAAAAAAAATCTAAAAATACCAAAATAATTTTTCACCGTCTAAATAAAATATTTAGAACGAGATGAACATTTTCTTGACCCTAAAATGCAATTTTGGAAAACATGCAATTTTTCTAATGCAAACAAAATTGCAATAGAATCCAAATAAAACAAATATTTGGTTTTAATATTTTTCCTCCAATATTTCAATTATCTTGGAGAAGTCATATTATCTCCTCTCATATATTTTAGTGTGAAATATTTTTGGAGAGAAAATAATTAAAACCAAAAATCCTCGTTTTCAAGATTTGATAAAGATCAAATTTGAAAACCGGGAAATCCCCAACTCTCTCCGAGGGTCCTTGAGTTGCTTAGGATTTCGAGGATCGCGAGACGAAATGCGAATAAAATATGATATGCATGGATGACTATGTATAACATTCCAAATTGAAAATTTGGGATGTTACAAACCTACCCCCCTTAAGATGAATCTCGCCCTCGAGATTCGGGTTGGCTAGAAAATATGTGTGGGTGGTCTTTGCGAAGATCATCCTCCCGTTCCCAGGTGGCTTCATCCTCGGTATGGTGGCTCCACTGAACTTTACAAAACTTGATAACCTTACTGCGGGTGACTCTGCTGGCAAACTCAAGAATCTTAACTGGTTTCTCCTCATAAGTCAAATCACTGTCCAACTGAATCGCCTCCAGGGGTACTGTATCTCTTAGCGGTACATCTGCCATCTCAGCATGACACTTCTTCAGCTGTGAAATGTGAAACATGTCATGAACTCCTGACAATCCCTCGGGTAACTCCAACTTGTAGGCAACTTCTCCCATCCGTTCCAAAATACGATACGGTCCTACAAATCTCGGGGCTAACTTTCCCTTAACTCCAAAACGTTTCACTCCTCGCAAGGGTGATACTCGCAGATATGCTCGATCTCCAATTTCATAGGTTACCTCCTTGCGTTTTGAGTCTGCATAACTCTTCTGCCTGGACTGAGCAATCTTCAGTCTGTCACGAATCAATTTAACCTTCTCCTCAGACTCCTTGATCAAGTCTGGTCCAAACAACTGTCGGTCTCCTACCTCGTCCCACATCAACGGTGTTCTGCACCTTCGTCCATACAGGGCTTCAAATGGGGCCATCTTCAAACTGGCTTGATAGCTATTGTTGTATGAAAACTCTGCGTATGGCAAATTGTCATCCCAACTAGATCCATAATCTAGCGCACAGGCTCTCAACATGTCCTCCAAAATTTGGTTGACTCTCTCTGTTTGTCCATCCGTCTGCGGGTGAAATGCTGTACTAAACTCCAATCTCGTTCCCAAGTCTGGTGCAACTGGTGCCAAAACTTTGAGGTAAACTGTGTTCCTCGATCTGATACGATGGTCCTCGGAACTCCATGCAGACATACTATCCTGGACATATATATCTTGGCCAACTTTGCACTTGTATAGGTGGTTTTCACTGGGATGAAGTGAGCTACTTTGGTCAAGCGATCAACTACTACCCATATGGAATCATATCCTGCTTTGGTCCTGGGCAATCCGGTGATAAAGTCCATGCCCAGTTTATCCCACTTCCATTCGGGTATCGGCATAGGCTGTAACAGTCCTGCTGGCTTCTGATGTTCTGCCTTCACACGCTGACATACATCACATACGGCGACATACTCGGCAATATCCTTCTTCATACCGGTCCACCAGAAACGTTCCTTCAAATCCAAATACATCTTGGTGTTTCCGGGGTGTATCGAGTAGGGTGAGTCATGGGCCTCTTGAAGTATTAACTTCCTGATCTCCTGGTTATTGGGCACATAAACTCGGTCCTCAAACCATAGGGTATCGTGCTCATCCTCACGAAAACCTTTGGCCTTTCCTTTGCCCATCTTCTCCTTTATCTCGGCAATCTCTTTGTCATCCTTCTGAGCTTCCCGAATTTTGTCCAGCAATGTCGACTGGACCTCCATTGTTGCAATAAATCCTCTAGGAACAATCTCCAATCGAAGTTCCATGATGTCCTCTGCTAATTCCTTCGGCAGTCCCTTGCTTTCAAGGATATTAGCATAACTCTTCCGGCTCAAAGCGTCTGCTACGACATTGGCCTTTCCTGGATGATAGTGTAGCTTCATGTCATAATCCTTTATAAGTTCCAACCATCTCCTCTGTCGAAGGTTCAGCTCCTTCTGGGTGAAAATGTACTTCAAACTCTTATGGTCCGTGTACACATCACAACGGTTTCCAATAAGGTAATGTCTCCAGGTCTTCAATGCATGTACTACGGCTGCTAGCTCCAAATCATGCGTGGCATAGTTTAACTCATGAGGTTTCAGTTGTCGTGAGGCATACGAAACAACTCTCCCGTCCTGCATAAGCACACATCCAAGTCCTAAGCGTGAGGCATCGCAGTACACTTGGAACTCCTTATGTATATCTGGCAGTGTTAGCACTGGCGCTGTAGTCAAGCGTTTCTTCAATTCCTGGAAACTTGCCTCGCAATCTTCTGTCCATTTAAACTTAGTATCCTTCTTCAACAGTTCAGTCATTGGCTTTGCAATCTTGGAAAAATTCTCGATGAATCTCCGGTAGTATCCTGCGAGTCCAAGAAAACTGCGGATCTCGCTAACTGAAGTGGGTGCCAACCATTCAGTGACTGACTGAATTTTGCTGGGGTCTACTGCTATACCTTCTCCCGATATAACATGTCCAAGGAACCCGACTTCCTTCAACCAAAATTCGCATTTGCTAAACTTAGCATACAACTGGTGTTCCCTGAGTTTCTCGAGAACTAAGCGCAAATGCTCCTTGTGCTCCTCCTCGTTCTTCGAGTATACCATAATATCATCAATAAACACCACAACAAACTTGTCCAAATACTCCATGAACACCTTGTTCATCATGCTCATGAAATAGGCAGGGGCGTTAGTCAGTCCAAATGACATGACCGTGTACTCGTATAATCCATATCGTGTTGTGAATGCTGTCTTCGGTATGTCCTTCTCTCGTATCTTCAACTGATGATACCCCGATCGCAAATCGATCTTCGAAAACACTTTAGCTCCTTGCAACTGATCAAACAGATCGTTGATCATCGGCAGTGGGTACTTGTTCTTAATCGTCACTTCATTTAATGCTCGATAATCAACAACCATCCTCAGGGATTTATCCTTCTTCTCAACCAAAAGTACTGGGGCTCCCCAAGGTGATGAACTTCTTCGGATGTATCCTTTCTCCAATAACTCCTTGATCTGTTTCTTAATTTCTTCCAGATCATTTGCGGGCATCCGATAGGGTCTCTTGGATATTGGTCCTGTACCTGGCAACAGCTCTATCAAAAACTCAATGTCTCTATCCGGTGGCATGCCTGGTAACTCCTCTGGAAAAACATCCGGGTAATCCTTCACTACAGGCACTTCCTCCTGAACAACTCCCGTAAGGGCATTCACTTGACTCCTCCTAGGCACATGCCTAGATACATACTTAATCCTTTTCCTTCCGGGGTGGTGAGATAAATCGACTTACTAGCACAGTCAATGCTTCCTCCAAACTTTGACATCCAGTCCATACCCAATATCACATCCAATCCTTGTGACTCCAAGATAATTAGGTCGGACGGAAAAACATGTGTACCAATGGTTAAGGGTATCTGGTCACACCATCGCTAGCCATAAACTCTGCTCCGGGTGAACTCACTAAAAGAGGGGTCCTAAGGGTTTGGGTTGGTAGTTTAAACTTATCCACGAATCCCCTTGATATGTATGAATGCGATGCACCAGTATCGAAAAGAACAAGAGCGGTAAATGACTTAACCAAAAACTTACCTATTACCGCGTCCGGCTGCTCTTCAACCTCCTCCACGTTAACGTGGTTCACTTGTCCTTTGTTGAATGGATTTGGCTTCTTCCCAGCGCTCCCATTTCCATTTCCATTCTTTCCTTCAGGGCACTCCGTGGCGTAGTGTCCAGTCTTCCCGCACTTGAAACAAGTAACATGACTTAAGTCCCTTTTGGCGGGTGTGGCTGGGTTGGGGCGGTTATGATTATTGTTGGTTCCGTTCCCATTCCCATTCTTAGATCCATTGTGGTTATGCGATCCTCCTCCAGTGTGGTTGTGACCTCCATGGTTATGAACAAGTCCTCCCGAGTTCGGGGTTAGGCGAGGTTTCTGCTGAGCTCCTGAGTTATACTTCCCTTGTCCATACTTCCTCTTGCGGCTCTCAATCTGCTGCTGCTTCCCTTCAATCATAAGAGCCTTATCTACCAACTCCTGGTAGTTGTTGAAGGTTGCTACCATCAACTGCATACTCATCTCATCATTCAGCCCTTCCATAAACTTCTCCTGTTTCGCTGCATCTGTGGCCACATCATCAGGGGCGTAGCGAGATAACTTGCTAAACTCATCCACGTACTGAGCCACAGTACGGTTCCCCTGGCGTAAGTTGCGGAACTCCCGCTTCTTCATTTGCATAGCTCCAGTGGAGACATGGGCTGTGCGGAAAGCTTGCTGAAACTGGTCCCAAGTGACATTGGCTATAGGAAAAGTGGATGTGTAATTCTCCCACCATGAGGCTGCTGGTCCATCCAATTGATGTGCGGCAAAGCGCACTCTCTCAGCATCTGTGCAACCTGCGGTGGTCAACTCCCTTACAATACGGCGCAGCCAATTGTCCGCAACTATGGGCTCGGTGCTACCGGAAAACACTGGTGGTTGTAACCTTAGAAAATGGGCTAGGTTGTCCACGGGCGGCGGGTTGTTGTTGTTGTTGTTGTTGTTGCTGCCCTGATTCTGAACTAGCAATTGCATCAAGGTATTCTGCTGTTGGATCAACTGGGTGAGCTCCGGTGGGAAGGCAAAACCGGTGTCACGTCTCGGAGGCATCTGAGGGTTTAGATGGAAGAGATTAGAATAGAGAAGGGGTCTAATGAGAAAACACTACCCATATGCACATGAGACAAACACAATCATTTCACTCAATCAATCAAGCAAGGGCATACAAACGATCTAGAACTATCGCACAAGTGCTCAACTACTACTAAATACATGGGGGAATACTAGTGATATATGGTAGTCATCTAGAAATTTTGATCGGTGGAAGACTCCATGATGTCTGCTCCAGCTTCGTCTTCATAGTCATCATCACTAGGATCGGAATCGGTGTCGTCGATGATGATGTAGTCCTCGGGGCGTATCTCCTTGGGTTCTTCTTCTTCTTCTATTGGTGCTGGTCCTCCCATGAATACTCCGATCTTCTTGACTAGGTCGTCATTCTTCTCCAGTAGTGTCTTGATTTCCTCCTCATATCCATCGCGTGTAAACTTGAGTTCTTCCTCCAGTTCGATGATTCTAGTCTTCGCCTTCTTTAAGTCCATCATGTCCGCGCACATCTGGTTTTCCTGACGTCGGATGTGCTGGTTTAACTCCTGGATGAAAGCTGCAATGGATCTATCCTTCCTGGTGCTGATTACTTCCCATTGCTCGTCTCGGCGCCCACATATTTGGTAAATAGTGTCCTTAAGTTCCCTGTTGTAAACTTCTCCAATGCGTCCAATGGTAATGTGGGCTGCCATGCTCTTGCCTAGACTCCAGGTGGGTGCTTCGAAAGAAAACTCTATGGGTTTAGAAGTTGGCGAGAACGTCCTTCCTGGAACTTGTACTTGTATCCTCCAGCGCTCCTCTTCAGGTAAAGTGGCGTTGTACGTCCCGGTGAAACTTGGTATTCCAATGTTCAGGTACCTAGTGACTTCCTTCAAGTGACGTCCAAAAGGTGTGTCTTCATCCGGTTGGGCAAACTTGTTCTTCATCTCCGCCATCCTAAAGAGTAGAAAATGGAGAGGAGTTAGAAATGAGAAGAGAAGGGTGACCTAGGGTTTATCTTAGTGGTCGTGTCCTACACTCAGCATGTGCTCTAATACCATCTTGTAGAGACCCGACCTCAGATGGTCAAGTCTCTGTGCTTCAGTGTCATCCCTGGATCGGTAATGCTGACACACACAGTACTCGAAGGATTTATAACAGAGTAGCAATCACACACTTATTACATCGAATGTCCCAAGAGAGAACTTATTACAATAATATGGCTTAAGTCCATCTAATATGATAACATCAGAAGGCTTGGAAGATAAAGTGAGTCCATCAACTCCAACGGCATAGCTGAGCTTCACGGCAACGACCTAACGAACCTTACTCCTCGTCTGAAAAGTCTGCAACATAATATGTTGTAGCCCGAAAATGGGTCAGCACATGGAATATGCTGGCAATGTAACATAGTAGAGCAAGAACAGAATAATGCTATCACTACATGCATATTTGGCTGGTGGAAAGCTCTATGGTTACAGTTTTGCAAAAAGCCAAATTTTCCCTACAACAAAGGAATAGATTTTATTTAACTATCATGGTAGTTGAAACATCATTGAGAAGGTTCCTCCAACTCAATCCCAATTAAAGTGATTAACAACCCAACAATATTAATTAAGAGTGATGAGATACATGTGATAACCCAAGTACTAGATACTCAAGAATTGTCCATAACCGGGGACACGGCTAACCATGATTAGATTGTACACTCTGCAGAGGTTTGCGCACTTTTCCCCACAAGACTCGATCGCCTTCGTTGGATTTCTTGCACTACATGGTGTTTGAGATACGGATGACCGAGACACAGTCTTTCAGAAACATTAACTCTCTACTCCGGACAGACCATACCAAACCTACATCCCACTACCTGCTGATCTGCCTCTTCAAGAGATTCACGTAACTTACTCAACTATGCTAGAGCCCATAATAGCTTGTGGCTGCACACGGAAGTTTCTAGCATGAATCATCTCAGTTCCCTTTGAGCCTGGGTGGCGGTCCATAGGAAGATCACACGGGTACTCCGGGATTTCCAAAAAATACAGGCAACACTGGGTACTCCAGGTGCCTCAATCCACCCAGATGTTTGATTAAGTTGCCACCTTAAGTTGAACCATTAGTTAACAAGCTCACATCTGTCATGTATTTCACTCAAACCCAAACCACGTCTACGAGCATAGCATAGCATAGTATATATAAGCAACGCGTAGAGTAACTCCCAAGGGTTTGAATGTAATAGGGCAATAGGTTCTACCGCATCGACTACTTCCCAACCCATAAGTTAATAACATCCTAATCATGCAATGTTTGAAGATTGAGACTAATGCATAAAAACTGGGTGATAAAAGGGATATGATCAAAGTGTTACTTGCCTTGCTGACGATCTGCGAAACCTAGGACTCGTAGTAGCATGCTTCGCACTCCGGGTGTTCTATCGCAAGCAAACAATAGCATACATAAGTAACAAGCAACGATGCACAAGCAAAACTCAAACAAAAGATGTTGACCAGAAGTTTCAACTTAAGAACTCCGGTTCGCAAAAGAATCAAATCAAATGGAGCAACGAAACTCAAACGACGAAAGAAAGAAGCTTCGTTTACTAATCTGAAACTAGGTCAAATTTTAAAGTAGAGAAAACTTGTTTGAGTTGGTTAAGCGGAAAGAGGGTTTCGAGACGAAACTCCGGGCACTTGAATCGCCTGATTCCGACTAACGAGCGAAAAGAAAAATAGAAACTAAGATCGGATCAGAAATCGCGATCAGAGAAAATCGCGGAATAAATCCGATAAAAGAAAACTAACGAACAGACTAACGAACGAGCGTTCGTTGGTTGTTTCTAATGGGCGAAGAACCGTTTGTTAAAATGATCGTTCGGACGAACGTCCGCCAAATAGAGGAACCGAGAAAAACCGGCGAATCCAAAAAAAACAGATCTAGGGTTCTAAAAAACCGGTCGGTCTTTATAAAAAAACCAGCGGCGGGGCGCGGCGGCTACCTCCGGCGAGAGGTCCGGCGGGGTGGCAGCTTAGGGGGCGGCGGCGCTCGGCGGCGGCAGCAGGCGGCGGCGGCTTGGCGCGGCGCGGGCGGCGGTGGTGTGGTGGGGTGTTGGGGGCGGGGGTGGCGGCGTATAGAAGGGCGGGACGGGGCGGCTTGGAGGAGGGGGCAAGACGCGGTGGCGGAGAGGAGTCCGGCTCGGACTCCTAGTCCGAGTCGGCGGCGGCGGCGCTCACGGGGAAAGCGGCGGCAGCGGCCTGGCGCGGCTGGGCCTTAGGCCTAGTCGGCGCGGGAACCTCTTTTTTTTTAAATAATTTCGCCGACCGAAATAAATCCTAAAAAATCTAAAATGCCAAAATAAATTTTCATCATATAAATAAAATATTTAGAACGTGATGAACATTTTCTTGGCCCTAAAATGCAATTTTGGAAAACATGCAATTTTTCTAATGCAAACAAAATTGCAATAAAATCCAAATAAAACAAATATTTGGTTTTAATATTTTCCTCCAATATTTTAATTATCTTGGAGAAGTCATATTATCTCCTCTCATATATTTTAGTGTGAAATATTTTTGGAGAGAAAATAATTAAAACCAAAAATCCTCGTTTTCAAGATTTGATAAAGATCAAATTTGAAAACCGGGAAATCCCCAACTCTCTCCGAGGGTCCTTGAGTTGCTTAGGATTTCGAGGATCGCGAGACGAACTGCGAATAAAATATGATATGCATGGATGACTATGTATAACATTCCAAATTGAAAATTTGGGATGTTACAGTTTTACATTCCACCGTTATACTCTTAGAATTGCATATGTAGGTTGATTACTTAAATTGTGCTAAGTTGCTAAAATCTGCCAAGACTTAAATTTGGGAAAAGGCTAGATTTTTATTTGGTCAAGTAGTCTAATCCCCCTCCTCTAGACATACTTTTGATCCTACAAGTGGTATCAGAGCTTTGGTCTCCATTTGCTTTGATTTCCATAGGTTTTGGTGATCATAGCATTGGTTTCACAACCTAGGAGAGTATGGCGTCTAGTGAGGGAAATTACCACCGTAGAGGTCCTTACTTTGATGGTACTAATTTTGCTAGTTGCAAGCATAAGATGAAAATGCATATTCTTGGACATAACCCCGCCGTTTGGGCTATTGTGTGTATTGGCTTGCAAGGTGAATTCTTTGATGGGAGAGAACCGAATCATGAAGCTACCACGGAAGAGTTGAAGATGCTACGATACAATGCTCAAGCTTGTGATATTCTCTTCAACGGATTGTGCCCCGAAGAATTCAACAAAATCAGTCGTCTTGAGAATGCAAAGGAAATTTGGGATACTTTGATTGATATGCATGAAGGTACCGACTCCGTCAAGGAATCCAAATTGGATGTGCTTCAAAGTCAACTTGACAAGTTCAAAATGAAGGATGGTGAAGGTGTCGCTGAAATGTACTCTAGGCTTGCTCTCATCGCAAATGAGATTGTCGGCTTAGGAAGTGAAGAGATGACCGATAGATTCATCATCACAGAGATCCTAAGAGCCTTGGATGGAAAATATGATACCGTGTGCACATTCATCCAAATGATGCCCAATTACAAAGATCTCAAGACAACGAAAGTCATTGGAAGAATTGTTGCTCATGAGATGTCACTCAAGGATAAGGAAGAGCTTCACAACAAGTCAAGTGGTGCTTACAAAGCCTCATGTGATGCTCCCACATCATCAAGTGAGAAACAAACCTTCAACGAAGAATTGAGCCTAATGGTGAAGAACTTCAACAAGTTCTACAAGAGTAGAAACAAGGAAAGAAGTTCCAAGTCAAGGTCCTACAATGACAAAAGATCTTCAAGTCGTGAACATAATTGCTACAATTGTGGAAGACCCGGACACTATTCCAATGAGTGTACGGCTCCCTACAAAAGAAGAGAATATTCTCCCAAAAGAAGAAGTAGAAGAGAAGAATCACCACCAAGAGAGGGAAGGAGTAGAGATGATCGTTATGAACGAAGAACATCACAGAGAAGCAATGATTCAGAAAGGAAGGACAAATCATGAAAGAGCTACACAAAACGAAGACATCAAGCTCATGTTGGTGAATGGGTATCCAGCTCCGACTCCGACGATCACTCCGAAAGAAGTTATCACCCCGACTCCGAATATACTCAAGATGAAGGTGTTGCCGGTCTAGCACTTGTGTCAACGAACTCCTACGACATATTTGACTCACCAAATGAAGGAATTGGAAGATGCTTCATGTCCAAAGGTCCAAAGGTAACACACCCCGAGTATGTTGATTTTAATAGTGATGAAGATGATTTGCTAGGTGATGATGATTTACTTGTTGACAACTCTAGTTATGAAAACTATGATGAACTTGCTATTAATCATGCTAATCAAGATAAAATGAATGACAATGATAAGAAGGAGATTGAGCGTCTAACTAAAGAACTAAACACTCTTAAGTTGGCTCATGAAACTACCTTGGAAGATCATCTAGAACTTTTAAAGAGTCATGAGAAGCTACACTTTGAAAAGCTCAACCTTGAGCAAGAGCATGAGTTCATAAAAGCAATCAATGATGATCTTCGCAAGAAAAGTTCTTCTTACATTGACAATCGTTTACTCTTGACTACTTACATGCCACAAGTTAAATCTAGCAACAAGAACAAGAGAGATTCTTCCTCTAGTAGTAACAACAATCATGCTAAATCCAATGTTGTTGCTTCTAGTAGTTCGCTTGATTCCACTATTGATTCTCTTAGCCAAGTTACACTTGAGCAAGAAAATAGCTTATTGACGGGAATTATAGAGAAAGGTGTTTACAAGAGTCTTGCCGAAAGTAAGCAATTTGAGGAAATTGTACGCAAGCAAGGAAGACACCGGAAGAATCAAGGTGTTGGTTTTGAATGAAAGTTCAATGCCAATGGAGTTGAGTGGGAAGAAGATCAATACCTGATAACCCACAAGTATAGGGGATCGCAATAGTTTTCGAGGGTAGAGTATTCAACCAAATTTATTGATTCAACACAAGGGGAGCCAAAGAATATTCTCAAGTATTAGCAGTTGAGTTGTCAATTCAACCACACATGGAAACTTAATATCTGCAGCAAAGTGTTTAGTAGCAAAGTAATATGATAGTAGTGGTAATGGTAGCAAAAGTAATATTTTGGGTTTTGTAGTGATTGTAACAATAGCGGCGGAAAAATAAATAAGCGAAGAACAATATATGGAAAGCTCATAGGCAATGGATCAGTGACGAAGAATTATGTCGGATGCGATTATTCATGCAACAATTATAACATGGGGTGACACAGAACTAGCTCCAATTCATCAATGTAATGTAGGCATGTATTCTGAATATAGTCATACATGCTTATGGAAAAGAACTTGCATGACATCTTTTGTCCTACCCTCCCGTGGCAGTGGGGTCCTATTGGAAACTAAGGGATATTAAGGCCTCCTTTTAATAGAGTACCAGACCAAAGCATTAACACTTAGTGAATACATGAACTCCTCAAACTACAGTCATCATCGATAAGTATCCCGATTATTGTCACTTCGGGGTTAACGGATCATAACACATAATAGGTGACTATAGACTTGCAAGATAGGATCAAGAACTCACATATATTCATGAAAACATAATAGGTTCAGATCTGAAATCATGGCACTCGGGCCCTAGTGACAAGCATTAAGCATAGCAAAGTCATAGCAACATCAATCTCAGAACATAGTGGATACTAGGGATCAAACCCTAACAAAACTAACTCGATTACATGATAAATCTCATCCAACCCATCACCGTCCAGCAAGCCTACGATGGAATTACTCACGCACGGCGGTGAGCATCATTAAATTGGTGATGGAGGAAGGTTGATGATGACGATGGCGACGGATTCCCCTCTCCGGAGCCCCTAACGGACTCCAGATCAGCCCTCCCGAGAGAGTTTAGGGCTTGGCGGAGGCTCCTTATCATAAAACGCGATGAATCCTTCTCTCTAATTTTTTCTCCCCGAACACGAATATATGGAGTTGGAGTTGAGGTCGGTGGAGCGTCAGGGGGCCCACGAGGTAGGGTGCGCGTCCAGGGGGTAGGGCACGCTCCCCCACCCTCGTGGACAAGGTGTGGGCCCCCTGACATGGATCTTTCTTCCAGTATTTTTTATATATTCCAAAAATAATCTCCGTTGATTTTCAGGTCATTCCGAGAACTTTTATTTCTGCACGAAAATAACACCATGGCAATTCTGCTGAAAACAGTGTCAGTCCGGGTTAGTTCCATTCAAATCATGCAAGTTAGAGTCCAAAACAAGGGCAAAAGTGTTTGGAAAAGTAGATACAATGGAGACATATCAACTCCCCCAAGCTTAAACATTTGCTTGTCCTCAAGCAATTCAGTTGATAAACTGAAAGTGATAAAGAAAAACTTTTACAAACTCTGTTTGCTCTTGTTGTTGTAAATATGTAAAGCCAGCATTCAAGTTTTTAGCAAAGATTATGAACTAACCACATTTGCAATAACACTTACGTCTCATGTTTACTCATATCAATGGCATAATCAACTAGCGAGCAATAATAGTAAATCTCGGATGACAACACTTTCTCAAAACAATCATAATATGATATAACAAGATGGTATCTCGCTAGCCCTTTCTGAGACCGCAAAACATAAATGCAGAGCACCTTTAAAGATCAAGGACTGACTATACATTGTAATTCATGGTAAAAGAGATCCAGTCAAGTCATACTCAATGTAAACTAACAGTAATGGATGCAAATGACAGCGCTGCTCTCCAAGTGGTGCTTTTTAATAAGAGGATGGTGACTCAACATAAAAGTAAATAGATAGGCCCTTCGCAGAGGGAAGCAGGGATTTGTAGAGGTGCCAGAGCTCGGTTTTGAAATAGATATGAATAATATTTTGAGCGGTATACTTTCATTGTCAACATAACAACTGAGAGATCTCGATATCTTCCATGCTACACACATTATAGGCGGTTCCCAAACAGAATGGTAAAGTTTATACTCCCCCTCCACCAACAGGCATCAATCCATGGCTTGCTCGAAACAATGAGTGCCTCCAACTAACAAGAGTCCAAAGGGAGTTTTGTTTGCAATTAAGTTTGATTTGATTTGCATAAAGCATGGGACCGGGCATCCCGGTGACCAGCCATTTTCTCGTGAGTGAGGAGCGGAGTCCACTCCTCTTGAGAATAACCTGCCTAACACGGGACAGACTTGGTTGATACATGAGCTATTCGAGCATACAAAACAGAATGTTTATTTGAAGGTTTAGAGTTTGGCACATACAAATTTACTTGGAACGGCAGGTAGATACCGCATATCGGAAGGTATAGTGGACTCATAGGGAATAACTTTGGGGTTTAAGGGATTGGATGCACAAGCAGTATTCCCGCTTAGTACAAGTGAAGGCTAGCAAAAGACTGGGAAGAGACCAACTAGAGAGAGACAACAGCCATGTACATGCATTAAAATTAATAAACATTGGATGCAAGCATGAGTAGGATATAATCCACCATGAACATAAATATCGTGAAGGCTATGTTGATTTGTTTCAACTACATGCGTGAACATGTGCCAAGTCAAGTCACTTAAATCATTCAAAGGAGGATACCACCCCATCATACCACATCATAACCATCTCAATAGCATGTTGGCACAAAAGGTAAATCATTATAACTCATAGCAAATCAAGCATGGCACAAGCAACTACGATCTCTAATTGTCATTGCAAGCATGTTTATTCATAATAAGCCGAATCAAGAACGAGGGACTCATCATATTTACAAAAACAAAAGAGGTCAAGTTCATACCAGCTTTTCTCATCTCAGTCAGTCCATCATATATCATCATAATTGCCTTTCACTTGCACGACCGAACGGTGTGAATAATAATAAGAGTGTACGTGCATTGGACCAAGCTGGAATCTGTGAGCATTCAATAAACAGGAGAAGACAAGGTGATATGGCTCTTGGTTAAATCAACAATAATGCATATAAGAGCCACTTCAACAATTTAATTATGGTCTTCTCCTACTGACCCCCAAAGAAAATAAAAGCAATAAAACTATTTACACGGGAAAGCTCCCAACAAGCAAAAGAAGAACGGGAAATATTTTTGGGTTTTCTTTTTAAGTATTACTACTACAGCAGAAAAATAAACTACTACTAATTTTTTGGTTTTTCTTAAGGTTTAACAAACACACAAGAAGAAAGCATAAAAAGGAAAATAAACTAGCATGGATGATACAATCAAAAAGTATGAGCACCGACATCTAGCAATGAGTGTGTGTGAGCATAAATGTAATGTCGGTTGGAAATACGTACTCCCCCAAGCTTAGGCTTTTGGCCTAAGTTGGTATATGGCCACGGCTGGCCTGGCGAATATCCATAATAATAGTTGTTGGGGTTGTACTGTGATGAGGAAGAATAGTTGGGATCATACTGATGTGCAGTGGTTATCGCCTGCTGAGCTGCAGCGTGGAGTTGAGCTGCCTCTGCTCTCCTCTCGTACTCTTCTGCCTCCTCTCTGGTAATAACATATCTTCTTTTTGCCCATGAATCAAAGAAGGCAGGAGCAGGGAGAGTAATACGGAAAACACGTCGATTATCAAAAATTAAACGATATAAGAGAGGTGATTCAGGCCTCTCAACAAACTGGTGCGAAGCCATAGAGTTATAATCTAAATATGCAGGAGGCAACTGCGTATCACCCTCACGAATGTCTATTTCAAGAAAATGAGCTAAGCGGGTTGCATAAATTCCTCCAAAGAAATCTCCATTATGTCTATTATGATGCAACCTACGAGCTACAATGGCTCCCATATGATAAGATTGGTCTCCTAACACAGCACTCCTAAGAATGCTAAGATCAGGGACACACATGTGACATGCTTCATCCTTAGCATTTATGCATCTACCGATGAAAAGAGCAAAATAATGTATAGCAGGAAAGTGAATGCTCCCTATGGTAGCCTGCGTTATATCTCTAGATTCCCCCACAGTTATACTAGTAAGAAAGTTTCTAAATTTAGATTTAGGGGGATCCCTAACACTACCCCATGATGGAAGTTTGCAAGCAGAAGTGAAATCATCTAAGTCCATGGTATAAGATTTGTCATAGAGATCAAACATGACTGAAGGAGAATTACGCGAAGATGAATACTCAAACCTCCTCACAAATGAACTTGTGAGATCATGATACTGGGGGCATTTGTTAACCTCAAAATCCTCAAGACCGGCATTGCGCAAATATGCTTTGAATTCTTCTTTAATTCCCGCACGGTCCATAAAATTTTCCGACGGCCATTCGCAAGGCCGTACTAGAGCGTCTCTTGGTGGATCCTCGTCAGCATCGCGCATAGCAATCCTGGGCCCTTGCTTCTTAGAGGAACCACCTTGGAACATCTTCCTAAGCATATTGTTTTTCTCTGAAAAATTCTGAAATTTTTAGTAACTTCAAACAAAAGTGAACCAACTTCAATAAAACTGATAGCAACTACTCCTACAAGTGCCTAGAGCCTATATCAAGCATTATAACTACTTAGAACCATATAAATTTGACATGCAAGCTCAAGAACATGGTCACCTATGCATCACAAATTTGCAAAGAATAAAGCACTAGAACAAAAACTAATTGGACCAATGGAGGAGTCACATACCAAGGAACAATCTCCCCAAGCAGTTTTGCGAGAGGTGCTTTGAGCAAGGAGATCGAAAATCACAGCAAAAGTGGCTGGAATCGTGCTTGAGTTGGTTTTTCGGGTTTGTGTGAGACAGAGGAAGAAGATGGGTGCTGGGATAAGTGGAGGAGGGCCACCGTGGGCCCATGAGGCAGGGGGCGCGCCCTAGAGGGGGGGCGCCCACCACCCTCGTGGCCAGGTGGCAGCTCCTCCCGCGGTAATTTTTGCACAGTAAATCCTCAAATATTCCCGAAAAAATCATATTAAATTGGCATGTCATTCTGAGGACTTTTATTTTCAAGATATTTTTATATTGCACGGATAAGCCAGGGAACAGAGAGAAAAATACTATTTTTACTTTATTTCTACTAAATAACAGAAAATATAGAGAGGGTACAGAAGTTTGTGCTTCTAGTTTCATCCATCTCATGCTCATCAAAAACAATCCACTAACAAGGTTGATCAAGTCTTGTTAACAAACTCATTCCGATAATCATGGAACCGGAGAAATTTCGAATAACACTAAGTTATCTCAACGGGGATATGCACATCCCCTATAATAAGTATATCATATTTCTTTTTGATACTAGGAAGAGGAAATTGAAAACCTCCAAATATAATCGATGGAATTTTTCCGATAGAATTGATGCTATGAACTTGAGGTTGTTTCCTCGGAAAGTGTACCGTATGCTCATTACCATTAACATGAAAAGTGACATTGCCTTTGTTGCAATCAATAACAGCCCCAGCAGTATTAAGAAAAGGTCTTCCAAGAATAATAGACATACTATCATCCTCGGGAATATCAAGAATAACAAAGTCCGTTAAAATAGTAGTGTTTGCAACCACAACAGGCACATCCTCACAAATACCGACATGTATAGCAGTTGATTTATCAGCCATTTGCAAAGATATTTCGGTAGGTGTCAGCTTATTCAAGTCAAGTCTACGATATAAAGAGAGAGGCATAACACTAACACCGGCTCCAAGATCACATAAAGCAGTTTTAATATAATTTCTTTTAATGGAGCAAGGTATAGTAGGTACTCCGGGATCTCCAAGTTTCTTTGGTATTCCACCCTTAAAAGTATAATTAGCAAGCATGGTGGAAATCTCAGCTTCCGATATCTTTCTTTTATTAGTAATGATATCCTTCATATATTTAGCATAAGGATTTGTTTTGAGCACATCAGTTAATCGCATACGCAAAAATATAGGCCTAATCATTTCAGCAAAGCGCTGAAAATCCTCATCATCCTTTTTCTTGGATGGTTTTGGAGGAAAAGGCATGGGTTTCTGAACCCAAGGTTCCATTTCTTTGCCATGTTTCCTAGCAACAAAGTCTTTCTTATCATAACGTTGATTCTTTGATTGTGGGTTATCAAGATCAACAGCAAGTTCAATTTCTACATCATTGTCATTACTAGGTTGAGCATCATCATGAACATCATCATGAACATTTTCACTAGGTTCATGTTTATTACCAGATTGTGTTTCAGCATCAGACATAGAGATATCATTTGGATTATCAGGTGGTTCAGCAATAGGTTCACTAGAAGTTTGCACAGTTCTATCATTTTTCTTTTTCTTCTTTTTAGAAGAACTAGGAACATCAATATTATTTCTCTGAGAATCTTGCTCGATTCTCTTAGGGTGGCCTTCAGGATACAAAGGTTCCTGAGTCATTCTACCAGTTCTAGTAGCCACTCTAACAGCATAATCATTTTTCTTACTATTCATTTCATCAAGCACTTCTTTTTGAGCTTTAAGCACTTGTTCTACTTGCGTGGTAACCATAGAAGCATGTTTGCTAACAAGTTTAAGTTCATCTTTAATATTAGCCATATAATCACCCAAGCGTCTAATCATATAAGCATTTTCTTTTAATTGTCTATCAAAATAAGCATTGAAGTCGTCTTGCTTAAACATAAAGTTATCAAACTCATCCAAGCACGGACTAGCAATTTTAGTAGGAGGGACTTCAGCTTTATCATATCTATAGAGAGAATTTACCTTTACTACATGTGTCGGGATATCAGGGTCAGGAGGTTCTTCAATAAATAAAGAATTGAGATCATAAGTTTCTTCAATAGGCGGTATATTAAGACCATGTATTTCTTCAATAGGAGGTAAATTCTTAATGTCTTCAGCTTTAATACCTTTCTCTTTCATAGATTTCTTTGCCTCTTGCATATTTTCGGGACTGAGAAATAGAACACCTCTCTTCTTTGGAGTTGGTTTAGGAATAGGCTCAGTAATTGGAGCAGGAGCTGGCTCAGGAGGTTGCTCGGGAGGTGCCCAATTATTTTCATTTGTCAACATATTATTCAATAAGATTTTAGCTTCATCCGGTGTTCTTTCCCTGAAAAGAGAACTAGCACAACTATCCAGGTAATCTCTGGAAGCATCAGTTGGTCCATTATAAAAGATATCAAGTATTTCAGGTTTCTTAAGAGGATGATCAGGAAAAGCATTAAGTAACTTGAGAAGCCTCCCCCAAGCTTGTGGGAGACTCTCTTCTTTAATTTTCACAAAGTTGTATATTTCCCTCAAAGCAGCTTGTTTCTTATGAGCAGGGAAATATTTAGTAGAGAAGTAATAAATCATATCCTGGGGACTACGCACACAACCAGGATCAAGAGAATTAAACCATATCTTAGCATCACCCTTTAATGAGAACGGAAATATTTTGAGTATATAAAAGTAACGCGAGCTCTCATCATTAGTGAATAGGGCAGCTATATCATTTAACTTAGTAAGATGTGCCACAATAGTTTCAGATTCATAGCCATAAAACGGATTAGATTCAACCAAAGTAATTATATCAGGATCAACAGAGAATTCATAATCCTTATCAGGAACACAAATAGGTGAAGTAGCAAAAGCAGGGTCGGGTCTCATTTTATCTCTAAGCGATTCTTTGTTCCATTTAATTAATAACCTCTTAAGCTCATATCTATCTTTGCAAGCTAAAATAGCGGCAGAAGATTCCATATCAAAAAGATAGCCCTCAGGAATAACAGGCATATTTTCATCATCACTATCATCATCCTATTCAGATTCAATAATTTCTTTTTCTCTAGCCCTAGCAATTTGTTCATCAAGAAATTCACCAAGGGGCACAGTAGTATCAGGCATAGAGGTAGTTTCATCATAAGTATCATGCATAGCAGAAGTAGCATCATCAATAACATGCGACATATCAAAACGAATAGCAGAAGCAGGTGTAGGTGTTGCAAACTTACTCATAACAGAAGGTGAATCAAGTGCAGAGCTAGATGGCAGTTCCTTACCTCCCCTCGTAGTTGAGGGATAGATCTTGGTTTTTGGATCTATCAAGTTCTTCATAGTGTCCAGCAGATATAAATCCCAAGTGACTCAAAGAATAGAGCTATGCTCCCCGGCAACGGTGCCAGAAATTGTTCTTGATAACCCACAAGTATAGGGATCGCAACAGCTTTCGAGGGTAGAGTATTCAACCCAAATTTATCGATTCGACACAAGGGGAGCCAAAGAATATTCTCAACTATTAGCAGTTGAGTTGTCAATTCAACCACAGCTGGAAACTTAGTATCTGCAGCAAAGTGTTTAGTAACAAAGTAATATGATAATGGTGGTAGCGGCAACAAAAGTAAAGACAGCAAAAGTAATATTTTTGGTATTTTGTAGTGATTGTAACAGTAGCAGCGGGAAAGTAAATAAGCGTAAACCAGTATATGGAAAAATCGTAGGCACCGGATCAGTGATGGATAATTATGCCGGATGCGGTTCATCATGTAACAGTCATAACATAGGGTGACACAGAACTAGCTCCAATTCATCAATATAATGTAGGCATGTATTCCGTATATAGTCATACGTGCTTATGGAAAAGAACTTGCATGACATCTTTTGTCCTACCCTCCCATGGCAGCGGGGTCCTATTGGAAACTAAGGGATATTAAGGCCTCCTTTTAATAGAGAACCGGAACAAAGCATTATCACATAGTGAATACATGAACTCCTCAAACTATGGTCCTCACCGGGAGTGGTCCCGATTATTGTCACGTCGGGGTTGCCGGATCATAACACATAGTAGGTGATTATAGACTTGCAAGATAGGATCAAGAACTCACATATATTCATGAAAACATAATAGGTTCAGATCTGAAATCATGGCACTCGGGCCCTAGTGACAAGCATTAAGCATAGCAAAGTCATAGCAACATCAATCTCAGAACATAATGGATACTAGGGATCAAACCCTAACAAAACTAACTCGATTACATGATAAATCTCATCCAACCCATCACCGTCCAGCAAGCCTACGATGGAATTACTCACGCACGGCAGTGAGCATCATGAAATTGGTGATGGAGGATGGTTGATGATGATGACGGCGACGAATCCCCCTCTCCGGAGCCCCGAACGGACTCCAGATCAGCCCTCCCGAGAGGTTTTAGGGCTTGGCGGCGGCTCCGTATCGTAAAACGCGATGATTTCTTCTCCCTAATTTTTTTCTCTCCGAAAGCGAATATATAGAGTTGGAGTTGGCATCGGAGGGTTTCCAGGGGGGCCACGAGGTAGGGGGCGCGCCCTAGGGGGGCGCCCCCCACCCTCGTGAGAAGGGTGTGGGCCCCCTGGTCTTCATCTTTGGCGAGGATTTTTTATTATTTTTTCTAAGACATCTCATGGAGTTTCAGGTCATTCCGAGAATATTTGTTTTCTGCACATAAAACAACACCATGGCAATTCTGCTGAAAACGGCGTCTGTCCGGGTTAGTTCCATTCAAATCATACAAGTTAGAGTCCAAAACAAGGGCAAAAGTGTTTGGAAAAGTAGATACAACGGAGACGTATCATAGCTCATTGAGCTAATGCTATTTAAGATAAGTATTTCAGGAAAGCAAAATGATTGGCATGGCATGGATTAGAAAGTGGACCCCTCAAAATGCTAAGGACAAAAGATTGGCTCAAGCTCAAAGCACAAGACTCTACATTTCACTTTTAGTGATCCAAGATCACATTGAGTCCATAGGAAAAGCCAATACTATTAAAAGGGGGTGAGGTGTTGCTTAATGAGTTACTTGCTCAAAATGCTTAGTGATATGCTCCAAAAACCCTCAACTACTTTCTCATATCCACATATGTCCCAAACCAAAAGCCAAACTTGGCCCCACCGAAATCTTCTATCCGGAGCCACCGAGTTCACTTGACATAGCCATTGCCACAAACCCTAGTCACTTCGGTATCACCGATAGGGATCTCGGTCTCACCAAGATGGGATTGCAACCTCTCTGTTTCCCTTCGTAACATTTCGGTCCAACAGATATGAGCGATCGGTCCCACCGAGATTGCAATGCAAACTCTCTGTTTCCCCTTCGTAATGTTTCGGTCTAACCGAGATGAGCGAATCGGTCCCACCGAGTTTGTGTGACCAACTCTCTGTTTGTCTATTACCAAAATCGGTCCCACCGAGTATGTGTAATCGGTCTCACCGAGATTACGTTATGCCCTAACCCTAATGGAATCGGTCCCACCGAGTTGACATGTCGGTCCCACTGAAAATCCTAACGTTCACATTTTGAACTAAATCGGTCTGACCGAGTTTAGTGATTTGTGTGTAACGGTTAGATTTTGTGTGGAGGCTATATATACCCCTCCACCCACTCTTCATTCGTGGAGAGAGCCATCAAAACATGCCTACACTTCCAATTTATATTTTCTGAGAGAGAACCACCTACACTTGTGTTGAGGTCAAGATATTCCGTTCCAACCACATAAATCTTGATCTCTAGCCTTCCCCAAGTTGCTTTCCACTCAAATGATATTTCTACCAAATCCAATCCTATGAGAGAGAGTTGAGTGTTGGGGAGACTATCATTTGAAGCACAAGAGCAAGGAGTTCATCATCAACACACCATCCATTACCTTTTGGAGAGTGGTGTCTCCTAGATTGGTTAGGTGTCACTTGGGAGCCTCCGGCAAGATTGTGGAGTTGAACCAAGGAGTTTGTACGGGCAAGGAGATCGCCTACTTCGTGAAGATCTACCCTAGTGAGGCAAGTCCTTCGTGGGCTATTGCCATGGTGGTATAGACAAGGTTGCTTCTCCGTGGACCCTTCGTGGGTGGAGCCCTCCGTGGACTCGCGCAACCGTTACCCTTCATGGGTTGAAGTCTCCATCAACGTGGATGTACGATGGCACCACCTATCGAAACCACGCCAAAAATCCCCATGTCTACATTGCGTTTGCTCCCTCCAAAACTCCTCCTTTACCTTCATATGCAATTGTTTTACATTCCGCTGCTATACTCTTAGAATTGCATGTGTAGGTTGATTAATTGAATTTTGCTAAGTTTCTAAAATCTGCCAAGACTTAAAATTGGGAAAAGGCTAGATTTTTATTTGGTCAAGTAGTCTAATCCCCCCCCCCTCTAGACATACTTTCGATCCTATAGGAACAAAACTTTGCGAGGATTTTTTATACAATAAATAAGAATTTCCGTAGCCAAGATCCATCAGAGGGGGGCACCTAGGTGGGCACAACCCACTAGGGCGCCCCCTCCTGGCGCGCCCAGGTGGGTTATCCCCACCTGGTGGCCCCGCAGACCCTGAAATCGACGCTATAAAATCCTATTTTCCAGAAAAAATCAGGAAGAAAGAATTATCACGATCCACGAGACGGAGCCGCCGTCACCTCCTGTTCTTTATCGGGAGGCCAGATCTGAAATCCGTTTGGCGCTCCGGAGAGGGGGATCTTCGTTCTTCGTCATCACCAACCCTTCTCCATCACCAATTCCATGATGCACCCCACCGGGAGTGAGTAATTCCTTCATAGGCTCGCTGGTCGATGAGGAATTGGATGAGATTCATCATATAATCGAGTTAGTTTTGTTAGGGCCTGATCCCTAGTATCCACTATGTTCTGAGATTGATGTTGCTATGACTTTGCCATGCTTAATGCTTGTCACTTTGGGCCCGGGTGCCATGATTTCAGATCTGAACCGTTTATATTATCACCATTATATCCATGTTCTAGATCCGATCTTGATAGTTATAGTCACCTACTATGTGTTATGATCCGACAACCCCGGAGTGACAATAGTTGGGACCACTCCTGGTGATGACCGTAGTTTGAGGAGTTCATGTATTCATCGTGTGTTAATGCTTTGTTCCGGTTCTCTATTGAAAGGAGGCCTTAATATCCCTTAGTTTCCAATAGGACCCCGCTGCCACGGGAGGGTAGGACAAAAGATGTCATGCAAGTTCTTTCCATAAGCACGTATGACTATTTACGGAATACATGCCTACATTATATTGATGAAATGAAGCTAGTGTCGTTCACCCTAGGTTATAACTGTCTCATGATGAACATCATCCAGCAAGTCACCGATCCAATGCCTACGAATTTATCTTATATAGTTCTTGCTAAGTTACCACTGCTATCGTCACTATTGCACTTGCTACAAAACTACTGTTATCACTGTTACCGTTACTGTTACTGCTATCACTATTATCAAAACTATCATATTACTTTGCATGATCGTGTTGTTGTAGATAATTAATCTCCAGGTGTGGTTGAATTAACAACTCAGTTGTTAATACCTTTAAATATTCTTTGGCTCCCCTTCTGTCGAATCTATAAATTTGGGTTGAATACTCTACCCTTGAAAACTGTTGCGGTCCCCTATACTTGTGGGTTATCAATAGTTTTTCTCCAAGATCAAGACGGCTTGAGCTTCTAATATGCCATCTGAGGAGTGAATTATATCCGCGACCCGGCGAGCCCAATGATGAGTTGATTCACCCTCACGCTGAACACAATGTTGTAGATCAACAATGGTCATAGGACGCTTGCAGGTTCCCTAGATCTGTTTGATGAAGCACGCCTTCAACTCGGCCCAGGTGTTGATGGAGTTAGGGACAAGTTCTTCAGCCAGGTACGAGCAGGCCCTTCCAGCATCATAGTCAAATACTTGGCGCCGACTACGTCGCTGACATCCAGCATGCCACGGCAATTTCGTAACTATCAATCCAAGCTGCCGGATCAGGGTCACTCGTGTAGTTGGAAACCTTCTGAGGGCCCTTGAAATACTTAGGCATACGCTCGTTACGCAGAGCTGGTACCAGGCATGGTATCCCGATGGTTCGCGTGCTCGAACCAACACCTTGTGAAGCTAACGGGGTCATAGGAGGCAATTGATGAGCCATCACATGGGCCGCCTCTGCCTCCCGTTGTGCCCGAGCCGTGTCGATGATCTCTTGGGCATCCAAAGCCCCCTGCCAGGGCGGATCACGTTGTTGCTTGCATAGCCGCCGGGCATTACTAGAAACGGCTGGCGACTCGGCGTGGCGGCTTTGGCCATGGCTCGGGTGCGGGGTAGAGTGGAGTCGTTGCTAGCTATAAGAATAGTTCGTCTGCTGAGCGACCGCAGTCTTTAACAACTCAATGGCATGCAGAGCCTCTCTCTCCACAGGGGTATTGCCAGTGATCGGGAGTGCGGCGAGGTTGGTAGCTGTTGCCACCATGCTGTCAACAGGGTTGGAAAGTGACCCGCCAGTATAACGAAGCGATCTGGAGTCGTCCGAACCGGCGGCGGGTTTGGGGTTGGCTGGTGAGGCTGAGCCAGAGATGGTCCGCCATTGCCGTTTTGTGGCACGCCCCGGTTCAATTGGGGTATAATTGATGTCACGGGGGTGCTCATCCCGGCAGTGGGCGCAGGCATGTTGAACAGACGTGTTCCCTCAAAGCCAGGGGCAGGCGTGTCTCATGTCGTCTCCTGTGGACCGCCTTAGAAGCGTGCTAACGGATACCCAGGCGCCAGGACTCTATCCTTAGGTCCTCCGTTTCATTATGGATCTGGGTTTGTAATTGTACCATGCGAGCACTTTTATCGGTGATATCCTCATGAGCTTTAGTCATCTGCTCACGGATTTTAGCCACTTCCACATTACACTCTTCCTGATTTTCTGGTGTTAAGGGCGACTCGAGGAGAGTTGTCAAGGAGGCGACCGGCTCTAAGAGAACTTGAGCCAGCAGTTTGACCGGGCCAGCCGCGTTTGGACCAGTCGCTGAGGCGCCGGCTCCTCCCACTGTGCCTGCCATGGTGGAGTCAAGAGCCGGAGCAGTGCCCGCCATATAGATGGTGGTCAATGGGGCGACTCATGGTCGTCCGAGCCGGCTCATCATCGTAGCAGCCCCCAAGCCTTCCATCATACAGGGGGCGGACCGACTTCGTCTCCCCAACTAATGACTTGCCGTCAGAGTAAACAAGGGTATCCCCACTAGACGCAGAGTTGTCCGTGAGTTCAACCCCTTGGGTGAAGCCGACGAAAACATGGCCCCGTGCAGCTTGAGCCCGGGCGGGTTGCATGCGCCGAGCCGGTCGACGATGTCGGTGCAGATGTCTGGCTCGGGTCCTAATTCACCGATCTTGCTGATGAAGATGTGGATCTTGCCGAAGGGGACCCGATACCCGTACTCGATTGAATCGGCCTTGGGACCCCAGCCTGAGTCATCGATGTAGAGCTTTTCGCATCCACTCTTGGTCATGCGGCCGATCACGTATCCCTCAATCCCTGGGAGAGATCCCTCCAAGAACTCAACACCACCGAGCGATTGCCCCACGGTGGGCGCCAAATGACGTTGTTTTTGTCATGGAAGATGTCCTCGTGAAAGGACTTAGTCGTGAGGCCATCGCCGCTAAGTGGAAGCTTGAACGGGGTTGATCGGAATCGGGAGACAAGGGATTACCCAAGTTCGGCCCCTCATGGTGGAGGTAAAAGCCTACTCCTGCTTGATTACTATTGATGATTGTGATCTTGATTACAAGGGTGCGACTTGGCTAACCTAGTACTCAAGATATTGTAAACTTAGTCTTTTTGCCTCAGGGACTTCCCATTATATACAAGTGGAGGCCCTTGGCTTACAATAGAGTCCGGTTCATACTACGATCCATGTCCTAGTATGTTTCCTAAGTAAGAAACTTCCTTTGGCGCTATGGCTGACATTGGCGGCTTGTGCTTCTGGGTCACGAGTGGGCCCTCTTGGCGACTCATCTCCTGGACCTTGAACCTGCGGTTGCCTGAGCCCATTGTCAGACCATACTTCTTAAGTCGCCATTGAATGAACCGACCCTGAACGGACAGGTCATACCGTGGGGTTATATCCCCAACAGCTATAGAAGTACGATAAGGACATGTCATGGGCTGAGTTTCATACCAGTGTACCAGCTGAAGCACTTGCCTTGGTACAGGCGTGGCGAGCACGGGAGTGGGTAATGGCAAATCAACTCTGTTTTGGGAAGACAGGTGGCTGAATGGGTCGAGGGTATGTGACATAGCACCCTTGGTATACGATAGGATCCCGCCTAGGATCATACGATGTATGCTCGTATCAGATTCGGTCATCAACAATAACTGGGCAGGGCAGATTGGCCCAAACCTCGCGCCCGAGGTGCTCCTGCAATTTATCGACTTATGGCAGAGGGTCACAGATGTACCAATCACACAAAATGTGATAGATGTGGTCAAGTGGAGCTAGGAGAAAGACGGACAGTACTCAGCGAGGTCCACGTATGTCGTGGGATTTATGGGGCTTGAGGTATCTCCGACGACAGATTTCGCATGGAGTTCTAGGGCACCCCTACGATGCCACTTTTTTGATTGGCTTGTCTTCAAAATCGTTGCTGGACATCAGATCGTTTGGCCAGACGTGGACTACCGCACCAGGATACATGCCCATTATGCAACCAGAGCGAGGAAACTATCCAACACCTGCTACTCGACTACGTGTTTGCTAGATAACTGTGGCACTAGTTAGGGTGGATCACCGGTAGGGTGGAGTTCGAGCCGCGGATTGGCGAGGACCTCAAGGCGTGGTGTACCAGACAGGATACGAACGCCTCGGATAGGAAATCCACAAGGGCTAAATGTCTCCTCGCCATGTGGCTCATCTGGAAACATAGGAACGACATTGTTTTCAACAGCGCATCCCCCTCGCTGTCCCGGACGATGCTACGGACTGCGGATGAAGGTAGGTTTTGGGCCAAGGCTGGACATTTGAAAGGAAACACTAGAGGCTTTGGGGTAGAGGTAGAAAGGCGGGATGGGGTAACGTAGTAGGCTAGCGGATACAATGGTGGTGCCGGCTTCGGCCGGCATGTAAATATGTCTATAAAACTTTGGGAGTATCTCCTCTCCTTCTTTAATGAATGATACGCACACTCGTGAGTATTTAAGAAAAAACGGGCTCGCCCACAGAGATCGAGGGAGGAGGCTTTCCCTAGTTACCTTGCGACAGGGAAAAGAAAGAGTTGTCAATCCAAAAAGATAAAAAAAATAGTAGCATCTGTTTGTTTTCGCGAATAAAATACTCCCTCCGTTCAAAAATACGTCAAGATACATCCATTTCTTCGACAAGTTTTTCGACAAGTATTTTCGAACGGATGGAGTAGTAATCTTAAGACAACACTAAACAGGCAATTGTGGTTTTTTTTTTGAATTTTCACCGGGGGGAGAGAACTCCCCCACCTGAATATATTTCTCGAACCCAAACACCCAGTACAATGGTACAAATGCCGGGGAGGCAGCAGAGAGGAGAAGGCAGGGCAAGCAATTGTGGTTAACATAGAAACACCCAATTAAGGCAAAAACCCAGCTATTTGTTTAGCTAAAATATAAAGATCGTGCCGACCACACAAAAAATAGAAAAGACGGTTTCGTACGGAAAACGACACCAGGACGGTGCTTGGGAGAAAAAAGAGGCACCATGACAGTAGTAGCACATAAAGTGGCTCAGATCACACGACTGTAAAGCAAAACAGGCAAGTACATCGTCACGGGCCGAGTCACCTCGGAGCACGCGATCCTGCCCAGTCGTTGCCTCCCTCCCATTGGGCGTGCCTCTGCCCCCAAGTACACGTAAACAAATACTCTACTCCAGCACTGCCGCACAAGTGGGCCGCGATCATTACTCCCAGAGATTGACGTCGAAGCTCGAGACCTCTTGCCCGGAGATATTTTTGCCGACCGGCCGCAAATAAACATAACTTAACGCGGCACGAAGGAATATAAGGCCGAGGGATGCTCCGCAGAGCACGTTATCAAATGGACGACGACGACTTGGGACTTGCGGGCACGTTCCGGGCATCGAGATATTCCTTGGCCCTTGCCCAAGAGGCAACGACTC
The DNA here is from genome assembly GCF_018294505.1 of Triticum aestivum. Classification (NCBI taxonomy): domain Eukaryota; kingdom Viridiplantae; phylum Streptophyta; class Magnoliopsida; order Poales; family Poaceae; genus Triticum; species Triticum aestivum. The sequence continues at coordinate 386,883,508 of NC_057806.1, read as the reverse complement.
CTCCGGATTCGTGTTAAACCAGATCTTTTTTGGGGCACAAATAGTAGTAGTTTTCTTTAACATTTGAATTTTGAAACGATCATTTGATCTATCTTCTGTCACCGTTGCAGCTGTCTTGTTTTAGGAGTGGATGAGGAGGGTGGCCGGAAAGCTGCACCCTAGATCTAGATGCGTACGTTCCAACTTCCAAGTAGTACGTACTAGTAGCTGTACAACTTGCTTGCTTTCAGGTTAAATAGAGCCGCTTCTCAAAAAGAAAAAGAAAAAGAAAAGAAAGTTAAGTAGAGCCGTGGGGTCACGTACAGCAGACGTGCAAAGCTTGTGTCTGCACATGTTGTCATTGGTACTGTAATTTCGATTTGTAAAATACTCCGCATGTCAGAAAACTTGTATTTCTTGATGTCGTACATGGAGGGAGGAGGATGATTTCAAACAGAGTGAAGTGCATCATAGGTCCTCGAACTATTTTAGAGGTGTCACGTAGGTCCTCGAACTATGAAAATCGTCATCCATGTCCTCAAAGTGCAATATGTGTGTTATCCTGGTCCTCGAACTATTTTAAAGGTGTCATATAGGTCCTTGAACTATTTCGAAGGTGTCACATATATACACACTTATTACAGTTCAAGGATTTTTGAGGACCTAGATGACACTTTTCATAGTTTGAGGACCTACATGACACCTTCGAAATAGTTTGAGAACCTAGAATGCACTTTACTCTTTCAAACATGGTTAGCAACTTAGCATCCACTTTGGCTATAAGGGCGGATTAACTATGGAAATCGCTCTAAGCTAAAAAAGAAAACTATGAAAATCGCAACAGCACAGGGGACTGGCTGCTGCCGAACACCACAACTTTCTGCTAAACTGTGGCAAATCGCAAGAACTGTTAGCCAATGAGATTGTTCATGACAGTCAGCAAAATGGCACAGCCATGGTAAGGACATCTCCAGTGCCGAACTACAAACCTCTCGCAACGGTCCCGTCCACGCTGTCCGAACCGTGAAAACTATCCAATGCGGGTCTATATCAGTCCGCGTGGGTGGTACAGACGTGATTTCTCCTGCATACGGGAGACAAAAGTGAAGAAAGTTTGCGGGAGTCTGAACCGATTTTCAAGCCCGTTTCTGATCGTCCTGTTCCACCAATAACCCCTCATTTCTCCCGAGCGTTTTCAGTCAGCGCCGCTCGAGAGCGTCACCGCCCGCATTTATGCCCGCCCATAACGGATGCAACCGCTCACTGGCGCCGGCATTGAAGCGGCGCGCCGGTCGAGAGAGCGCCGGTTGCGCCGCTTCCTGGTGCAGGCAACTGCCGCACGTTCAAACGACACGACGACCGCCCGTCCGTCTGTCTGCCGCCTGCATTGATGGCATGCGGTTGCCGAGGCATCACCATCGGCGCCACTTGTCCCGCCCATCTGACACCCACCGTGTTATATAAACCGCTTGCCCCGGTGCCCCGGCCATAGCCACAGTCATCCCTCTCCACCACCGCTCCCCGCCATGGAGGCCAAAGCTCTTTGGGACAGGCTTACGTCGGAGCAGAAGAAGGCCATGACTGCCACAGCTACCGACTGGCAGGCCGGTACGCAGCCAGAGGACGTGCAAAATGGAGCATACCTTCGATGACGAGCCAGCGCCACCCTCCTCTTCCTCCACGACACCTTCCGCTTTTGCTCCACCCTCGTCGGTCCATTGCACCCTGACCATCGGCGAGGCTCGTGCCCATTATATGGATATGGTGCGGGAGGAGCAGTTCCTGGAAGCGTAGGTCGACACCAACTATAACCGCAACCTCCTCTAGGAGCATCTGCAGGCGGAGGAGCAGGTCGCCGCCGGCAGGGCGGTCGCGCCGGACGCGGGCATGGCGGTCGCGCCGGACGCGGGCATGGCGAAGCAGGAGGCGCTGCTCGAGTCCTACCGCTCCGCCCGCGAGATCTGCCTCGCCTGCTGGCGATACCGACAGCGGGTGGCGGAGGTAGCGGCCGTCGGCAAGGAGCGCGACGACGACGCGGGCGAGGCATTGTTCGGCGACACCGACGATGAGGAGGCCGTGCCCCGGCACCACGACCACAAAGAAGCCGGCACGTTCGCGGGCGCCGCTCCTCCCCTCCCGTCGACGCCAAGCTTGGTGGGCTCGGCATCTTCGGTCAATTAGTCGCTTGGCGACGTCGAGGCGGACAACTTCAGTTCCCGGGGCTCCAAAGGCAAAGCTGGAAAGCGCCGATGACAGGGACTGGGCACCAGTAATCATTTAAATTAGGTATTAATTATACTCTAGAGCCCGCCTAGGACCCCATATACCGCTTTGATGTATTTGTAATGAAATCCGGCATGTTTATATGAAATCCGGTATGTTTATAAGAAAAACGATCATGTTTATATGAATTTTGATATTGTTTGAACGAATTTCATTCTGTTGGTTTGAGTTGTTGTGAAAATGTATATAGCTAGCGTTGGATGGCTACCTCCCACATCCGTGTTCACGGAGTGGACTCCTTTGTCCGCGGATGGATGCCGGTGGCCTTTGGAAATGCCCCAAAAGAGTATGGCATGAGCATAGTACAGCATGATGTACATACATCACATGTTACCGGGAAGCATGTTGCGTGCTCTATGCCAAGTTCAAGCGAATATTCTAGAGAGATCAAGGAGGGCTATGCATTCTGACAAGCAACTACAGAACCAGGCATGGACCCCTGTGTACATGTCAGACAACTACTACTATTTCTGTTAAGCAAACAGACGGGGTGCCGTGGGTACGCGAGGGCATCTCACATGCGCTGCACGCTAGTACTACGAACCACCAGTGACGAATCGAAATGGTCCAAGAGTATCTTTAAAGCAATCGGACAAAGACACCAAAGAAATGGCTGTATTTTGTACAGCAACGCATGCTGATCAGGACTCACGATTAGTGGCCAGGAAACACGATGCCAGTTGTTTGGTCATGGTGGATCTGTAGATCACATCCAAGAATTGTCTAGGACTTGGCAAATTAGCCCTAGTCAGTTATGCAAGAACAGTAGCATGGAACTGTAGCCTCCGTTTTTGCCATGAGACAAATGATGCTACCGATTGTGAACTTATGATATGCAGATGCACACACAAGACCAATGGATAGTATCTTTTCCTGAATTGTTAGGCGAATCCAGCTAGACAGTCTCTAGGCAGCATATAACACGCTGCTCATAAATCTGAAAGCTTGATCTTAGCGAGAACTATTCAACAACTCTTCAGAAATAGCAGAATCAAGAATAGTGTTTGTATGCCCTAAAAGTAAATACAAAGAAATTGACAGTTAAGTGAATGAAAAATATATATCAAACCATGGAGGACATACAGATGCAGTAGAAAAAAATGGCTAAAGGTTTATTATTGGAATCGTCATGTTCCCCAAATGCAGTTCAAGCTGCCGTAGCAGCACGATATACAGGCTACCAACCATCAATTGAGTTTACAGTTTCATGAACTTGCAAGCAAAATGAAATGGATGTAAAGATAAGCCACGGATTTATGATATAAATCAAGTACTGTTGATATAGTTACCGTGATAGGGATAGCCCAACAATCTAAATATGGTGTACAAGTACACAACTGAAGCATGAACCCACGATTCAACTGCAAAGATAGTCACTTGGCAACACGAAAAATTCAACACGACTCCAACGGCTAAAAGGATCAATCTCTCTATGCAATCGAGAAGCAATCAGATAATTGCATGCATGCAAGGCTCGACGCTTACAATTGTCTCATACTCCAGTCCTGATCCCAGTCATCCATGAGTGTTCAAAGCTTCCCAGACCAGATTCTTCGGAACAGCTCCAGTGGTGGCTTCCCTGGCCTGCAATGCTGCAGCCCTTAGCGTCTTCCATGTCATTACATTGGCCTCCCAGAATGTGGCAGCACCATAAGACAGCCCATGCTTCTTGCAAAGGTCGCGCACAATCGGCGCGACCATCCTGTAGTGGCACCGAGGCAGGCGAGGAAACAAATGGTGTTCAACCTGGAACTGAAGACCACCATGGAACCAATCCATCCACGGGGAGCACTTGATATCAAGTGTGCCCGCGGTTTGCCTCTCAAACCAGTCGTTCCCCTTTGGTGGCCCAACATACACGGCGGATGAGAAGTGGTTCAGGCAGAACTGCACATGCTGAATCCCCGTGATCACAAAGCTTGCAAGCACAAAAGCAACCCTCTCCCACCAATTCGGCAGGCAAGAGACCAACAAGGGGTACCAAACCCAGAACGCGGCAACTCCGGCGATCTCCAGCCAACGCTGCCGCACCTTCTTTTGCGTGATCAGGAACACGATTGACTGCACTAGAAGATTTATCCTTGCAAATCCCATCACCGGGTAGAATGTCCAGTGCTGGTAGCTGACGAAGAACTTGGATATGGCATCAAACGCCAAGGTGCGCTCGTAGCAGACTGACCAAAGGTTGTTGAAGAGCTTGGTGGAAACCGCGAAGAGCGGCAAGTGCTGGAGGTCAGGGTCATGGTCGAGGCTGTTGCAGGAGATGTGGTGTGTGTTGTGGTTGAACTTCCACCAGGCGATGCCGAGGCCGGTGAGGCAGTTCCCAGATACCACCTGCAGGAGGCGGTTGAGCGCAGGGTGCTTGGTGATCTGGTGGTGGCCGGAGTCATGGCCAATCCAGCCCGACTGGATCCAGATGAAGCCAATGAGGCCGCCGGCGAACATGTGGGCCCCGGTGCTGGAGCAGGCGAGGACGCAGTAGAGGGCGATGCAGAAGAGCACCGACATTGCGACGAGCAGGAACTTGGGGGTGTGGCCGACGCGCTCGAAGAGGCCCGCGGAGGAGAGCTGCGCGAGGAGGCGGCGGAAGTCGGCGGAGGCGGGGGGGACGGTGTAGTCGGAGAGGCGGCCGACGAAGAAGCGGCGGAGGAGCGGGCGCACGGAGGGCGGGTGGTAGGCCATGAAGGCGTCGGTGGCGTCCTGGCCGGCGAGGGTGATGAGCGGGACCTCGCCGCCCGGGTGGTGGCGCAGCCAGGGCGTGACGTCGTAGACGTCCCCGGAGATGGAGATCCAGAGGTCGTCCGCGGCGGCGTGCGCCTGCAGCTCCTTGGTGGAGATCATGCGGACGTCGGCCGCGTCCTTGCTGGCGGCCGGCATTGCGTCGGCTTCCGGCGCCGTTGCGTCCGCGAGGCCCGTGCGGGCCATCGGTGGCGTGGATTTAGCTGGAGCGCGAGGAGGGGTGGTCAGGAGGAAGGGAGGGGAGGGGAGGGGGAGGGGGCAAGGGGAGATCGGATCTTAAAACAGGAACGGTTCCAGGTTTGTTAGGGAGGGTGGGGAAAGACGCGCTTCTCCACGCCCTCGATGTGCTGTTACGTTTTCTGTTTTATAATACGCCCTCTTCGCTCCACGGTAAAAGATAATCTGAAATTGGCTGAGCGATGTCCCCCTTTGCCACGGATCCGGATCCTCGCATCTCAAAGGTGGACCCGGAAACCGGGCACCGCATCTATCCACAGACAACGATACGGAAGCTGGCCTTTTAAAGCTAGCCACATATGTCCGTTTGTATTCGGTCGAAATTTAATAAAATTGAACAAATTTGATGCGGTATTTAAACAAACTAGACAATATTCATTCATATTTGGATAACTTTACATAAACCACATGGTTTTTGATATATTTGAACTAGAGTGACTCTAAACCTAGACTAAAATTACCGTCAACGCTCCAGCTAAATTCACGCCATGAGCCCCGAAAAATGAAGCACCGGCTTCACAGTCTGCCCGTGTCTAATCGGCTGACGATGATCAGCCCACCAAGCTACCTCCCATGATCTACTCTTCCCCACTGTCAACGACGTCCGTGGACGTGCTGGCATCGTTGTCATGCCGACGAGCGTCGAGGAGCAGGCGACGTCGTCCTCGTCCTCATCCTTGTCATAGACTTCATCCGCCGCCTCATCGATCTCCTTGAAGGCGGCTTCTAACGCGGGGGATTTTCATGGGCGGTGTGGAAGGATTGGAGCAACGCCTCCTGCTCGCCCACGTCCACATCCGACGCGATGGTCGGATCGGCGGGGAGTTTCTCCTTCGCGCATCGGTGCTTGTCAGGGAGGCGGGCATTGTACTCATGGTCGGCCTATGCCTGCTGGAACGAGGCCCGCCGCTCTTCCAACACCATCTCGGTGTAGTGAGCACGGCCTCGCCCATGGCAATGCCGGCATTGGCAGGCGAGGACAGGGGCGTCGGCTCATCGTCAACCTCCTCTTCCATTTGGGCGATCACAACACTGGCATGCGTCTGCCTGCCGGCCTGCCAGCCGGCTGCAATGGCGGCGATCTCATGCTTCAGCTCGAGCGAGAGGCTATCCTAGACGGCTTTGGAGCTCAAGGAGGCCATGGTGAGCTGGTGTAGAGAGGAGGATGTTGTGTGCGGATATGGTCGAGCCTGGGGTTTAAATAGTGGGCGACTGACAGGGCAACCAGCGAGGTGGTTAATGGTGAGAAGCAGACAGACGGACGAGGGGCGCCAAAGTGGGTTCTTCGGCATCCTCCCATGTTTAATTGTGGCTAGGTGGACGGACAGGCTGTCGTTTGAATGCGGAGAAGTCACATGCACCAGGGAGCGGCGCGGGCAACACTCTCGGCCGGCGCACCACTTCAATGTCGGAGCGACGTGAGAGGTCGCGTCGCTCTAAGGCGGCATGAGGCACTGGTGCTCTGGAGCGGCGTTAACCGCTTCGTGCGGGAAAGGGCGCGGGAGAGGGAGAGGGAGAGAGAGTTTTTGGGTGAGTTAGGTTTCTCGGACGCTTGCATGGTGATGTCTACTACACAACTTTATCCTTGTAGACTCTGTTGGGCCTCCAAGCGCAGAGTTTTTTAGGACAACAACAAATTTTTCTCAAGTGGATGACCTAAGGTTTATCAATCTGTGGGAGGTGTAGGGTGGAGATGGTTCCTCTCAAACAATCGTACAATCAAATAAAAGAAATCTCTTGTGTCTCCAACACACCCAATACAATAGTAAATTGTATAGGTGCACTAGTTCGGCAAAAGGGATGGTGATACAAGTGTAGTATGGATAATATATATATGTTCTTTGTAATCTGAAATAATAGAAACAACAAGGTAGTAAGTAGCAAACAGTGAGCAAAAAATGGTGTATCAATTATTAGAAACAAGGTGCAGCATTAAAGCGGTGCGGTGGCCCGCGTCGCATTAGCTTGCTCTTCATGCCTATTCAATGCTAGAGCAAAATGACGTGACCGGACAGGGCGACGAGAAGGCTTCCTACTTCATTGAAGCCAACTGCCCGTCCGTTCTGCCTGCCCGACATTCAACATGCGTGGTGGCGTAGAAACCCACTCTGATGCTCGCAATCAAACTTCCGCTTCTTTCCATACCCAGCGTGGTCCACTATTTAAACCATGTGAAGGAAATATGCCCTAGAGGCAATAATAAAGTTATTATTTATTTCCTTATATCATGATAAATGTTTATTATTCATGCTAGAATTGTATTAACCGGAAACTTAGTACATGTGTGAATACATAGAAAAACAGAATGTCACTAGTATGCCTCTACTTGACTAGCTCGTTGGTCAAAGATGGTTATGTTTCCTAACCATAGACATGAGTTGTCATTTGATAAACGGGATCACATCATTAGGAGAATGATGTGATTGACTTGACCCATTCCGTTAGCTTAGAACTTGATCGTTTTAGTTTACTGCTATTGCTTTCTTCATGACTTATACATGTTCCCATGACTATGAGATTATGCAACTCCCGATTACCGGAGGAACACTTTTTGTGCTACCAAACGTCACAACGTAACTGGGTGATTATAAAGGTGCTCTACAGGTGTCTCCGATGGTACTTGTTGAGTTGGCATAGATCGAGATTAGGATTTGTCACCCCGATTGTCAGAGAGGTATCTCTGGGCCCTCTCGGTAATGCACATCACTATAAGCCTTGCAAGCAATGCAATTAATGAGTTAGTTGCGGGATGATGTATTATGGAACGAGTAAAGAGACTTGCTGGTAACGAGATTGAGCTAGGTATTAAGATACCGACGATCGAATCTTGGGCAAGTAACTTACCGATGACAAAGGGAACAACGTATATTGTTATGCGGTTTGACCGATAAAGATCTTCGTAGAATATGTTGGAACCAATATGAGCATCCAGGTTCCGCTATTGGTTATTGACCTGAGACGTGTCTCAGTCATGTCTACATAGTTCTCGAACCCATAGGGTCTGCACGCTTAAAGTTCTGTGATGATCGGTATTATGAGTTTATGTGATTTGATGTACTGAAGGTAGTTCGGAGTCCCGGATGAGATCGGGGATATGACGAAGAGTGTCAAAATGATCGAGACATAAAGATCGATATATTGGACGACTATATTCGGACATCGGAAAGGTTTCGAGTGATTCAGGTATTTTTCGGAGTACCAAGGAGTTACGGGAATACGGGAAGAAGTATTGGACCTCAATGGGACAAGTGGTGGAAGAGAGGAGGCAGGGCGCGCGCCCCCTAGCCCAAACTGAATTGGACTAGGGGGCCGGCTCCTCTTTCCTCCTTTTCCTCCCCCTCCTTCCTTTCCTCCTCCTAGTAGGAGTAGGAAAGGGGAGTCCTACTCCTACTAGGTCGGCTGGCCTCCCCCCTTGCTCCTTTATATACGGGGGCAGGGAGCACCCTAGAACACACAAACTGATCATTGATCCCTTAGCCGTGTGTGGTGCCCCCTTCCACCATAATCCACCTCGATCATATCGTAGCGGTGCTTAGGCAAAGCCCTGCGTCGGTAGCAACATCATCACTGTCATCACACCGTCGTGCTGACGGAACTGTCCCGTGAAACTCTCCTGGATCGGAGTTCGTGGGACGTCATCGAGCTGAACGTGTGCTGAACTCGGAGGTGTCGTGTGTTCGGTACTTGGATCAGTCGGATCATGAAGACGTTCGACTACATCAATCGCGTTCTCATAATGCTTCCGCTTACGATCTACGAGGGTACGTGGACGATACTCTTCCCTCTCGTTGCTATGCATCACCATGATCTTGCATGTGCGTAGGAAAATTTTGAATTACTACGTTCCCCAATAGTGGCATCCGAGCCAGGTTTATGTGTAGATGTCATATGCACGAGTAGAACACAAAGGAGTTGTGGGCGTGGGTATATACATATTGCTTGCCGTCACTAGTTGATTCTTGATTCAGCGACATTGTTGGATGAAGCGGCACAGATCGACATTACGTGTACGCTTACGCGAGACTGGTTCTACCGACGTGCTTCACACACAGGTGGCTAGTGGGTGTCTGTTTCTCCAGCTTTAGTTGAATCTGATTCAATGAACAGGGTTCTTTCTGAAGATCAAAAAGCAATCACTATACCGCATTGTGATTTTTGATGCGTAGGTAAGAACGGTTCTTGCTCAGCCCGTAGCAGCCACGTAAAACTTGCAACAACAAAGTAGAGGACGTCTAAATTGTTTTTGCAGGGCATGTTGTGATGTGATATGGTCAAGGCATGATGCTATATTTTATTGTATGAGATGATCATGTTTTGTTGAAGTTATCGGCAACTGGCAGAAGCCTTATGGTTGTCTCTTTACTGCATAAGATGCCAGCACCAAACAATTGCTTTACTTTATCGCTATGCGATAGCAATAGTTGCAAGAGTAATAGTTGGCGAGACGACTATGTGATGACACATTGATAGAGATCAAGATGATGGAGATCATGGTGTCATGCTGGTAACGATGGAGATCATGAAGGTACTTTGGAGATGGAGATCAAAAGCACAAGATGATGATGGCCATATCATGTCACATATTTTGATTGCATGTGATGTTTATCTTTTATACATCTTATTTTTGCTTAGTTCGGCGGTAGCATTATAAGATGATCTCTCACTAAATTTCAAGGTACAAGTGTTCTCCCTAAGTATGCACCATTGCCAAATCGTCGTGCCGAGACACCACGTGATGATCGGGTGTGATAAGCTCAACGTTCATCTACAACGAGTGTAAAACAGTTTTGCACACGCAGAATACTCGGGTTAAACTTGACGAGCCTATCATATGCAGATATGGCCTCGGAACACTGAGACCAAAAGGTCGAGCGTGAATCATATAGTAGATATGATCAACATAGAGATGTTCACCATTGAAAACAACTCCATCTCACGTGATGATCGGTTATGCTTTAGTTGATATGGATCACGTGATCACTTAGATGATTAGAGGGATGTCTATCTAAGTGGGAGTTCTTAAGTAATATGATTAATTGAACTTAAATTTATCATGAACTTAGTCCTGATAGTATTTGCATATCTATGTTGTAGATCAATAGCTCGTGATGTAGCTCCCCGTTTATTTTTGATATTTCCTAGAGAAAAACTAAGTTGAAAGATGTTAGTAGCAATGATGCGGATTGGATCCGTGATCTGAGGATTATCCTCATTGCTGCACAGAAAAATTATGTCCTTGATGCACCACTAGGTGACAAACCTATTGCAGGAGCATATGCACATGTTATGAATGTTTGACAAAGCTCGGTATGATGACTACTTAATAGTTTAGTGCACGATGCTTTACGGCTTAGAACCGGGGCTTCAAAATGTTTTGAACGCCATGGAGCATATAAGATGTTCCAAGAGCTGAAATTGGTATTTCCGACTCATGCCCGAGTTGAGAGTTTTGAGACCTCTGACAAGTACTTTGCCTACAAGATGGAGGAGAATAGCTCAGCTAGTGAGCATGTGCTCAGAATGTCTGAGTACTATAATCACTTGAATCAAGTGGGAGTTAATCTTCTAGATAAGATAGTGATTGAAAGAGTTCTCTAGTCACTATCACCAAGTTACTAGAACTTCGTGATGAACTATAATATGCAAGGGATAACGAAAACGATTCCCAAGCTCTTCGTGATGCTAAAATCGACGAAGGTAGAAATCAAGAAAAACTTCAAGTGTTGATGGTTGACAAGACCACTAGTTTCAAGTAAAAGGGCAAGGGAAAGAAAGGGAACTTCAAGAAGAATGGCAAGCAAGTTGCCACTCCCATGAAGAAGCCTAAAGCTAGACCCAAGCCTGAAACTGAGTGCTTCTACTGCAAAGGAAATGGTCACTGGAAGTGGAACTGCCCTAGATACTTGGCGGATAAGAAGGATGGCAAAGTGAACAAAGGTATATTTGATATACATGTTATTGATGTGTACTTTACTAGTGTTTATAACAACACCTCAGTATTTGATATTGGTTCAGTTACTAAGAGTAGTAACTCGAAACGGGAGTTGCAAAATAAATAGAGACTAGTTAAGGGCAAGGTGATGATGTAAGTTGGAAGTGATTCCAAGGTTGATAAGATCACCATCGCACACTCCCTTTACCTTCGGGATTAGTGTTGAACCTAAAATAATTGTTATTTGGTGTTTGCGTAGAGCATAATATGATTGGATCATGTTTATTGCAATACGGTTATTCAGTTGAGTCAAGGATAATTGTTATTCTGTTTACATGAATAAAACCTTCTAAGGTCATACACCCAAGGTGAATGATTTATTGAATCTCGATCGTAGTAATACACATATTCATAATATTGAAGCCAAAAGATGCAAAGTTAATAATGATAGTGCAACTTATATGTGGCACTGCCGTTTAGGTCATATTGGTGTATAGCGCATGAAGAAACTCCATGCTGATGGGATTTTGGAATCACTTGATTATGAAACATTTGATGCTTGCGAACCATGCCTCGTGGGCAAGATGACTAAAACTCCGTTCTCCGGAACAATGGAGCAAGCAACTGACTTATTGGAAATAATACATACTGATGTATGCAATCCGATGAGTGTTGAGGCTCGTGGCGGGTATCGTTATTTTCTAATCTTCACAGATGATTTGAGCAGATATGGGTATATCTACTTGATGAAACATAAGTCTGAAACATTTGAAAAGTTCAAAGAATTTCAGAGTGAAGTGGGAAATCATCGTAACAAGAAAGTAAAGTTTCTACGATCTGATCGTGGAGGAGAATATTTGAGTTACGAGTTTGGCCTTCATTTGAAACAATGTGGAATAGTTTCGCAACTCATGCCACCTGGAACACCATAGCATAATGGTGTGTCCGAACGTCGTAATCATACTTTACTAGATATGGTGCGATCTATGATGTCTCTTACTGATTTACCACTATCGTTTTGGGGATATGCTTTAGAGGTGTCTGCATTCACGTTAAGTAGGGCACCATCGAAATCCGTTGAGACAACGCCTTATGAACTGTGGTTTGGCAAGAAACCAAAGTTGCCGTTTCTTAAAGTTTGGGGCTGTGATGCTTATGTGAAAAAGCTTCAACCTGATAAGCTCGAACCCAAATCGAAGAAATGTGTCTTCATAGGATACCAAAAGGAAACTGTTGGGTACACCTTCTATCACAGATCCGAAAGCAAGAAATTCGTTGCTAAGAATGGATCCTTTCTAGAGAAGGAGTTTTCTCTCGAAAGAAGTGAGTGGGAGGAAAGTAGAACTTGATGAGGTAACTGTACCTGCTCCCTTATTGGAAAGTAGTTCATCACAGAAACCGGTTCCTGTGACACCTACACCAATTAGTGAGGAAGCTAATGATGATGATCACGAAACTTCAGATCAAGTTACTACCGAACCTCGTAGGTCAACCAGAGTAAGATCAGCACCAGAGTGGTACGGTAATCCTGTTCTAGAGGTCATGTTACTAGACCATGATGAACCTACAAACTATGAGGAAGCAATGATGAGCCCAGATTCCGCAAAATGGCTTGAGGCCATGAAATCTGAGATGGGATCCATGTATAGAACAAAGTATGGACTTTGGTTGACTTGCCTGTTGATCGGCAAGCCATCGAAAATAAATGGATCTTCAAGAAGAAGACAGACGCTGACGGTAATGTTACTGTCTACAAAGCTCGACTTGTTGCGGAAGGTTTTTGACAAATTCAAGGAGTTGACTACGATGAGACCTTCTCACCCGTAGTGATGCTTAAGTCTGTCCGAATCATGTTAGCAATTGCTGCATTTTATGATTATGAAATTTGGCAAATGGATGTAAAGACTGCATTCATGAATGGATTTCTGGAGGAAGAGTTGTATATGATGCAACCTAAAGGTTTTATCGATCCAAAGGGTACTAACAAAGTGTGCAAGCTCCAGCGATCCATTTATGGACGGGTGCAAGCCTCTCGGAGTTGGAATAAGCATTTTGATAGTGTGATCAAAGCATATGGTTTTATATAGACTTTTGGAGAAGCCTGTATTTACAAGAAAGTGAGTGGGAGCTATGTAGCATTTCTAATATTATATGTGGATGACATATTGTTGATTGGAAATGATATAGAATTTCTGGATAGCATAAAAGGATACTTGAATAAGAGTTTTTCAATGAAAGACCTCGGTGAAGCTGCTTACATATTGGGCATCAAGATCTATAGAGATAGATCAAGACGCTTAATTGGACTTTCACAAAGTACATACCTTGACAAAGTTTTGAAGAAGTTCAAAATGGATCAGGCAAAGAAAGGGTTCTTGCCCGTGTTACAAGGTGTGAAGTTGAGTAAGACTCAATGGCCGACCACAGTAGAAAATAGAAAGAGAATGAAAACTCATTCCCTATGCCTCAGTCATAGGTTCTATAAAGTATGATATGCTATTTGCCTGTCCTATTGTATACCTTAACATTTTTCTGGCAAGGGAGTACAATAGTGATCTAGGAGTAGATCACTGGACAGCGGTCAAACTTATCCTTAAAGGACTAAGGAAATATTTCTCGGTTATGGAGGTGATAAAAGAGTTCGTCGTAAAGAGTTACGTCGGGGCAAGCTTTTTACATCGATCTAGATGACTCTAAGTCTCGATCTGGATACATATTGAAAGTGGGAGCAATTAGCTAGAGTAGCTCCATGAAGAGCATTGTAGACATAGAAATTTGCGAAATACATACGGATCTGAATGTTGCATACCCGTAGACTAAACTTCTCTCACAAGAAAAACATGATCACTCTTTGGGTATTAATCACATAGCGATGTGAACTAGATAATTGACTCTAGTAAACCCTTTGGGTATTAGTCACATGGAGATGTGAACTAATCACATAAAATGTGAACTAGATTATTGACTCCAGTGTAAGTGGGAGATTGAAGGAAATATGCCCTAGAGGCAATAATAAAGTTATTATTTATGTCCTTATATCATGATAAATGTTTATTATTCATGCTAGAATTGTATTAACCGGAAACTTAGTACATGTGTGAATACATAGAAAAACAAAATTTCACTAGTATGCCTCTACTTGACTAGCTCGTTGGTCAAAGATGGTTATGTTTCCTAACCATAGACATGAGTTGTCATTTGATAAACGGGATCACATCATTAGGAGAATGATGTGATTGACTTGACCCATTCTGTTAGCTTAGCACTTGGTCATTTTAGTTTACTGCTATTGCTTCTTCAGGACTTATACATGTTCCTATGACTATGAGATTATGCAACTCCCGATTACCGGATGAACACTTTGTGTGCTACCAAACGTCACAATGCAACTAGGTGATTATAATGGTGCTCTACAGGTGTCTCCGATGGTACTTGTTGAGTTGGCATAGATCGAGATTAGGATTTGTCACTTCGATTATCGGAGAGGTATCTCTGGGCCCTCTCGGTAATGCACATCACTATAAGCCTTGCAAGCAATGCAACTAATGAGTTAGTTGCGGGATGATGTATTATGGAATGAGTAAAGAGACTTGCCGGTAACTAGATTGAGCTAGGTATTAAGATACCGACGATCGAATCTCGGGCAAGTAACTTACCGATGACAAAGGGAAAAACGTATATTGTTATGCGGTTTGACCGATAAAGATCTTCATAGAATATGTAGGAACCAATATGAGCATCCAGGTTCCGCTATTGGTTATTGACCGGAGACGTGTCTCGGTCATGTCTACATAGTTCTCGAACCCGTAGGGTCCGCACACTTGAAGTTCTGTGATGATCGGTATTATGAGTTTATGTGATTTGATGTACCGAAGGTAGTTCGGAGTCCTGGATGGGATCGGGGATATAACGAGGAGTCTCGAAATGGTCGAGATGTAAAGATCGATATATTGGACGACTATATTCGGACATCGGAAAGGTTCCGAGTGATTCGGGTATTTTCCGGAGTACCGGGGAGTTACGGGAATATGGGAAGAAATATTGGGCCTCAATGGGCCAAGTGGTGGAAGAGAGGAGGCAGGGCGCACGCCCCCCTAGCCCAAACCGAGTTGGACTAGGGGGCTGCCCCCCCCTTTTCCTCCTTTTCCTCCCTCTCCTTCCTTCTCCCCTTCCCCCTTCCTTTCCTCCTCCTAGTAGGAGTAGGAAAGGGGAGTCCTACTCCTACTAGGAGGAGGAGGACTCCTCCTGGCGCGCCCTACAGGGCCGGCCGGCCTCCCCCCTTGCTCCTTTATATACGGGGGCAGGGGGGCATCCTAGAACACACAAGTTGATCATTGATCTCTTAGCCGTGTGCGGTGCCCCCTTCCACCATAACCCACCTCGATCATATCGTAGCGGTGCTTAGGCGAAGCCCTTGTCGGTAGCAACATCATCACCTTCATCACACCGTCGTGCTGGCTCAACTCTCCCGTGAAGCTCTGCTGGATCGGAGTTCGTGGGACATCATCGAGCTAAACGTGTGCTGAACTCGGAGGTGCTCTGCGTTCGGTACTTGGATCAGTCGGATCGTGAAGACGTTCGACTACATCAACCGCGTTCTCATAACGCTTTCGCTTACGTTCTGCGAGGATACGTGGACGATACTCTTCCCTCTCGTTGCTATGCATCACCATGATCTTGCGTGTGTGTAGGAAAATTTTGAAATTACTACGTTCCCGAACACCATTTTCATCCATGATACAACCTTAAGCACCTCAGAGCCACATCTTCGGGAGAGGCTTTCCTTGGGTGCAGCCGCTTTCCTTCTTGTTCAATAGCCTGGACCTGTGAAGGATGGAAAATCCTGTTGTCCATGTGGAAAGATGAGCGCATGCACCGAATAGCCGCGAGACTATTGGGTAACACCATAGTAAACAAAAAAATCATTCTATGATCAACCAGGAACACTATGAAGATGTGATGAACGGTTTGGATTAGATCATTACCGACTCCGAGTTGCAGAAAAAGTAGACGAGTCGATGTAGATCATACTTGAGTCCATCTAATAGTAGATGAACGATCCCGCAAACGCCCACGAACAATCCCTCAAATGGATGACCGAAAGCATGGCCTCTCTACGAGTTGCAAGCATACGGTCTTCACGATCCGGTAGCACTTCGCCGTCTGAGCTAATCATCACCGGAGAATTAGAGGGAGGATATTAGAGCCACACTAGGATTCTAATTATGAGGATTAGAGGATCTAGTTCTAGCTCTAATTGAGCAGTTAGGACTAACTAGAACTAGAAGTAGAGAACAATATGAGGCTCCAAAACTTGTGTTGTTCAGTGGACAAAATCCTCTAGTATATATAGGTTTGGGGGGAGGACGGGATGCCAAGAGGAGAGGAAGGACTCCCCTCCCCTTGTGCTGGCCAAGGGGGAAGGAGGAGTCCTTTCCCTTCCTCAATTCGTCCTCCCACTAAGGGAAAAGGGGCGCCACCCCAATTTGGGCTATGTGGCCCAATTCTCCTTCCACCTAATGGCCTTTTAAGGCCCGTTGATGTTAAATAAAATATAAAAACCTCCTATAAATTACTAGAGCCTTTAATTATCAATTTAACATCACCGGAAACATTTTCCATCTATATATTATTTATCAGAAATATTCGGCATTGCCCGATAAACTCCGAAACCCTTTCGGTGACCCCAAAACGCTCCCGGTTCCTCTTGAAACTATTTAGCATATTAATTAAACAATTACACAAATATATTCTCAATATTCATGTCCTAATAACATTCAACAGATCGTGATTACCTTAAGCTTGTGACCCTATAGATTTGGTGAAACATAGACATGAACAAAACCCCTTCGTTCAATTACCGATAGTGGAACCGTGGACGCCCATATCGATCCCTATGAATACACGAATGACATTCAAGTGAACCTTTGGTTATTATGTGATGTTCCCTTTGCTTCGTGATACTTTACAAAACTCGAGGTGAGCTATATCGGTATCCTCTTGAGTCATCACCATGTTGACTATACCGATCTCCTCATTGCCGATTTTGCTCTTCTTTCTTGTTGATGTGTTACGACATCTCCGTGACGTAGTCACATGTGTATGGCCAGACAACGATGGATGTCGTCACACCGAGAGGGCACTAAGAATATCTCTCCATTGTCAGATGATAAAATTCCACTCTCGAGCTACCTAGTCCCTTGTCAAACTTTCCGATGAACCTGCAAGTTGTCGTGTTAATTATAATCACCATGTTATAGATGACATTTGAGCAACCTCAAAGTCCATTGTACGATAATAAGTGACTACGATACTCTCATGGTCTAAGGAACTAAAACAACATTAACACTATGTTATAACAATTGATTTCAAACAATATTATCTCAAAGTATAATAAACAAGTTTGGGTCGATTCAATATGATCATTCTTCTAATGTCATACTATCAAAGTTGTTTTGGGACTACTGTTACACTTAACGATATCCTAATATCAAAAAATATGATCACAAACAACACTTGAGCTAGTCTTAGAGGCGAGACTAGGAATCTTATTTTGCCGTTTATCATTCCACACGTGCATATGAGTTTTCCACTAAATCGCACATTCCAGGGATCATAGCAGTTATAACATAGAATATAAAACTCTTAATTATCAACATGGAAATATAATAATACAATATTATTACCTCTAGGGCATATTTCCAACAGTCTCCCACTTGCACTAGACTGGGTAATCTAGTTAGCACATTTTCTTTTACACCAATGGCAATCCGGTGTTTGTTCTTGTTTTGCTTGTGGTATAGCCTTTGTCCTATTAGATCTTACCAACTTCATATCCATGTGCATCTATGGAGATAGTAGTGTCTAATCGGGTTTAGCCAAAATACATATTGATAGAATACTAAAGTAGTTTAGTATGAAATACACAAGAAGAGTTTCTTATCAAAGTCACATGGAAGGAGTTTTAAGCAAGAATCGGTATCCTGAAACACTGATGAGTGAAATACATGATTTCAATTACACTTGCGTTCAATATGTTCCATGGTATGTAAACAATTAGATATGTCTGGTACTCCAAGTAAGTTGTGAATAAAGTTACCAGAGTGACCAAACTGTTAATCATAGGACAACGGTGAAAATGTCGTTAAGTACTAACGACATGTTTCTCGCATACGAAGAAGATGAAGAGATTGTTGTAAGGAGTTGCATCAATATAGGCTCGTTGTAAGTGGTACATCGATAAAATCTTCATCAGTGCTCCGAGCGATTTTCAGTTTCAATTAAATGATTTATGGTGGCACAGTAAGTTGGAATTGGTCCAAGAAAGTTATTGTGGTGACTACTATAACAAAAGGCTGGGTATATTGTCATTTTAAAGCAACAATAGAGGGTGATGGATCAAAGGTTCATTTATGAACTTGGTATGATTCCTAGATGGTAGTGCCAATGGAACACTGTTCTCAATAGCGGTTCCATAGCTCAGTCTAAGGAATCAAAGGTCCTGCTAGTGATTCAATATATACAAAGCATGTTTCGCATAAATTATGAATTCTTGAGAAAGCATGTTAGATGCATAGCTTTGCAAATGATCATTATGCCTAATACCAGAACTATAAATTGCCTAAGTACTTTACTGAAAAACTAGTTTCAATGAAGTCTTAATCCATGTCAAGAAATTTATATAATTTCCAATCAACAATGTGTCATGCACATATAGTGTTTAGAAATATTATCATGCTCCCACTAAATTTCTTGTAAATACAAGCATCTTCAATTTCCTCGATGAAATCAACTTATTTGACCATTTCATTAGTATGAAGATTCCAGCTCCACTATATGCTTGCTCCAGATCATTATAGGATATCTTGAAGTTTGCACACTTACTAGCATCCTCAGGATCGGAAAACCTTGGACCGTATCAACTATACAACCGAGAAGTTGTCTGTAGCCGAGAAGTTAAAGATGAAATGAAGACATAGCATTTATTTCATTGTTATTCTTTCTCTTTATTGAGTCACAGGACCATCACTATTAAGAGGGGTATAGTATTCGAAGCTTATGGTTTGTTGG
This sequence comes from Triticum aestivum, assembly GCF_018294505.1. Classification (NCBI taxonomy): domain Eukaryota; kingdom Viridiplantae; phylum Streptophyta; class Magnoliopsida; order Poales; family Poaceae; genus Triticum; species Triticum aestivum. Next base: position 386,864,268 of record NC_057806.1, on the reverse strand, counting down.
TGCTAAATCTAAATCCTATGTGAGTTGTGAGAGAAATCTCTTTGTGTTTGTTGGTGCAATATCTGCCTACCTTGTGTTTTGGAGATTGTTGACAGAAACAGGTATGGACTGATTTGTTTGCTAGTGCATGCAGAGAGAAATAGTCCATATAGAACCGAAGAGAATGCTATCTCCGGTGCTAAGTTCGAGTAACTTCACCGAAGTATATCTGCGTTGCAGAGAAGAACGAGCTATATTTGATGAAGTTATGAAGAAGAGAAGTCTGATGTGAAGAAATAATCCCCTCTAAGGATTTTTTATGAAGCGAAGCATATTTTTCGGTATGGTCGTCCGAAGAAATTGACTGTAGCGAATGGAAGTCAAAGACAAAGTGAAGACATGGTATTCATTTCGTTCTTCTTCTTTCATTTATTTGAGTCATAGGACCTCCGTACTATTAAGAGGGGTATAGGTTCACGAAGCTAGCTTAGATCTGCTATGGTGCTTAGCCAAAACCTATGAAAGTTGCGAGAGAAATCTCTTTGTGTTCCTAGCAAATACTTGTCAGTAAGAGACTGTGATCTTCTTCGCTGCGAGAGATTTTTCTCAGACCGAGGAGTTAGCATTACGTGCTCCGCAAGTAATGTTACCCTTGTGCTCAAATCCGATCGTTGGACTCGTGTCGTTTGTCCATTAGCTACTATCGATGTCCCATTTGGTCTTTTCCCATCAGGGAAGGCTGCAACTATAAATAGCCACCCCGCTCCAACATTGTTCGTTGGCTGCTCCGCTTAAGATTTCTAAGAAGATTGATTTTGAGCAGCCCCTCTCTGAGTGATTTGAGTTTAAGATCCACCGAGAGAAAATCAAGAGCCCAAACTTAGATAGTGGTTTAGCATCACAGTGGTTCTGAGTTAGAGTTCTTGTACCTATTACTCTTGAGAGTTGCGCACTCTCTAGACTGATTGGTTTCTGCTCCAGTGTTGAAGAGTTTTTCTCTTCACCGAGCTAGACCTTCAGCAACCAAGAGTGGTTGTTGTTTGCGAAGGTCGGCCGAAGGTTTGGAGATTGCCAACAAGGATCTACCACGAGTGAAACCTGAGTCTGATTAGCCCAGTGTTGAAGGAGAATAGGGTGAAGAGAGTTTATCTTCCGTGTTAAGTCGCAGCCCCTCCAACCATACATAGCCCTTTGGCAGAAGGGTGAACTGGTCTACCAAATCTGATTGTCGCCATCGAGCACCACTGGTTCATTCTACTCTACTACATTTCCTTCAGCGGTTTACTTTTGTGCTCTGTGCTGATAGTTCATCTGATCATTATCGTTGTTGTAATTCTTTCCTATCACTTTTGCCATTCACATGAGTTTATATTCGTATATCATTCTGTTGTATTCTCCTCACTCTGTCTAGTTATCATCATTTCACATTGCATATCTCTCATCACCCACGTGATGTTTTGTCTTGTTCTAATGCATATGTTCGCTTGTTACATAACTCTCATCATAGTTAAACTTGTGATTTCCCAAGCTCGCTCTATTATCACATCATTCAGCGAGGAATATGCTTCTGACGAAGAAGATTGATTCTGATCATTTCCTTTCGTTCTTTATTCTGCTGTTGTGATTGGGATCAGTTCAAAACTTTCGAAAGAAAATTTGAATATCCCATTCACCCCCTATGGTCAATATACTCTTGATCCTAACAATTGGTACCAGAGCAAGTACTCACTGTCTCTGCATATTAAAGGTCTAACGTCTTTGGAGTTTTGAGAATGTCATATGTAGGTAGATCCTCGCACTCTGAAAGGTTTCACATCTTCGATGGAAATGACTATCTATACTGGAAGGAACGAATGAGAATCAAAATTCAAGCTATCAACTTTGATCTATGGCATATTGTGGAAAATGGATACACCATTCTGCAACCGAATTATCTGACTTCCGATGATAAAGCAAATCTATAGTTGGATGCTCAAGCAAAATATATCATCTATTGCAGTCTCTCAAAAGACATTTTCCTTCGATTTCAAAAGCTCGACACTGCGAAACAAATCTGGGATGCCATAAAAAATGCTCATGAAGATTTCATTGCTAGAACAGAACCCCACACACAAATGCTTCGTGCCATGTTCACCGGCTTCAGAAGCTTGCGAAAGGAAAGTGCTATGGAACTCACTGACCGATTGACAAATATTGTCGAAAGGCTTCATTAATGAGGAGTAACTGATATCAACGATAGAGATGTGGTCAACAAGCTTCTAAGTGCTCTTGATGCTACCTTTGATCCCATCGTAGCTGAAATCAAGCAAAGACCAGACTATGAAGAACTTCTTTATGTTGAGATCATGACGCTGTTGTCCCTTCACGAAGAAAAGATGGAGCTTAAAATGCAGATCAGGAATCTTCTTCAGAAGGTGAAGGAGAAGAAGAAGACATTGAAAATCAACACACCATCACAAGGGAATTTTAAATGCTCATAGAAAGGCCGAGTGGTCTCAGAAGATAAAATCTTTGCCTCACAAATGATGATGAATGTGACGTGCCTGAATCTTCGAGAAGAAGGTTACCTCCAAAAGATATGAAGTGCTTCAAGGAAAATTATACAGTCATCTTATAGTTGATTGTCCCCGCTGGGGAAGGACAAGCAATAGATGGAAATATCTTCATTGCAATGTATTCACTCGTATGGATCGTCATACTAAGCTCTCTAAGAAAAAGGAATCTCCATCATCATCTTCTTCGACGAGAATAGTCACTGATGTTCAAGCCAAAGCTACAATCAAATCCAACATGAAGAAAATCTCTCAGCTGAACAGAGTAATCACTGACATGAGAATGCATTCTGAATATGATACATCTGATTCTGACTTTGATGATGAAGAGCATCAAAGAAGGATAGGAAGGAGCAATGCCTTCATTGCGTATGAATCATCAGACACCTCAATTGAATCAGATGCTGCTGATGATGATTCGAGCGATGATGAACCAATCACCTTCTATCTCATGGCAAAATCCTCAAAGGATCAGGTATCAGCAAAACACCAAAAGTCCATGAATGGATATTCTCTTGGATACATTGCTTATGCTAAACTTGTTAAAGTGGCAAAATCTGAACAAGATGAGCTAGAAATGCTTGAAAGAAATCTTAGGAAAACTGAAGGATTACTAGTCAAAGAGATGGAGACGAATCAAAACTTGATCAAAGAGCAAGATGCTTTTTCATCAACTATTGATGATCTTACCAATCGATATGATTCTCTTATAGTTGACTACGAGAGTCTATTAGATGAACTCCTTAACAGGAATCAAGAACTTGTGTCGCTGAGAGAATATCATAATGAGCTGGTGTTAGAGAAAGATTCTCTCTTTGCCGAGCAATCTACTTGTCTTCCTGATGATTTTGATCCTCCGTGCTTAAAATGCCTAAAACATAGTAATGCTGATTCACATGATTAAATCTCTAATGCTATCATCGAGAAAATTACAGCAGTCACGAATGATATCTCTAACCCCTCTTCCAAGGAATATGCTGCCATTGCTGATGAAACTGCAGGTTGAAGGACTTACTTGAGACAGGAATGCTAAGAAGCCTAAAAGGGCATCAAACCCTGTGTGATGTGCTCAAGAAGTCATTACTGCACAAAAAACCTCGAAAGGAAGGATTGTGTTTCGAAAGAAAACTCAACGCTGATGGAACTTACTGGACTCCTGAGTAATATCCTCGTATGAGTTGGGTTCTTGCTACAAGCAAAACACTCGAACCTACAACTCTATCAGGATATGATTCTTCCATTCCTGCCATTTCTGATGAGTTCGATGGCGGGAATTATAAACTATTCAAACAACATAATGGTAAGGTTTTAGCTCGATATATTGGGACTAACTGCAGGTATGGCTCACCCAAGAAGCAAATATGGGTGAAGAAGTGAACTATTGAAATCTATTTGTTACTATAACTTGAACATGCAAACTAATTTTCTTCAAGACAATGGTTATCATTCGCAGAATGGCACAGGAAAATTCTCAAATGAGCATCGATCAAGGCTTCGACACAAGGAGTACATGTGTACCTCCTCGAATCATTACACTCATGTCTCTGGAAATAACTTCAATGCATATTCATATGATTACTCTCAAAGTGAACATGTGCATTTCAGGTCTTAACGAAAGAATACTCCTGCCTTGACGAAGAAAATGAGATCATCGCCGCCCACACAAGTGTGGGTTGTGAAAAAGAACTAACCCCTTCTTGCAGATGTTATCTCAGGGATCTTCATCGATCATCTCTTACCCTAAGATCTATTGTTGGTGCTAGTTCTTAGTGTGTTCTTCTGTATCTTTGTTCGAAGTGTTTGTGTTTTGTGTTTTTCTTTCATTTGGCTAAGTGTTTTTGTGTCAGACTATGTTTTTCCCTCTAATTCTTCCTCATCATAAACATGCAACTTGATCTGAAGAAGATTTCAATCCGACGTCCTGGTCGCAAATGAAATCAACTTTGAAATTTAATCTGTTTTGGCGCTTGCGCTTCCTCAAACCCTTCGGTATTCTGTTCAGTTACCGAGATTTTCGCAGGAAATGACTAACACGTGCCCACGATCTCACGATCGTGATCTTATCTATTGAATGTGGATCATCCCGTTCTTTTCGGCCATGGATCTCGGAGGAAGCGGTTTCGCCCTCGGGCTAATAAACCCCCCTCCAGGCTTCTTCCTCTTTGGTTCTTTATCTTTTTGACCTCAAACCCCTCCTCTCGCTCTCAGCCCGAGCCCGAGCTTGAAGTAGCATCAACGTCACGCTTTGCCATGCAACTCCGGTGAAGCTCTGCCACCATTGGTCGCACCAGTGCGGTAGTTCTTCTCTATCGCACTGTCGTAGATGTTCTTTGCTGCCAAGTTAGGGTGCATAGATCTGGAGCTAGCCTTGTCTTGTCTCTGTTCTAGGGTTATTCTTCCGATGCAAATTTATATTGCTTTATTATCTTGCGGTAGATCCTTAGGATTCCCTAGGTTGTAACTGGTGCAGTTTGTAGTTTTCCCTCATGCTAGTTGTTATGGATCTAGGATTCATGTGTATTCTATTTGAAAGATTAGATAGATGGTCACTTTGCTTTAAGGCATTTTGCAGATCTATTGATGATATCTTGCTCATATACATACCATGAATTCCTTGCTGGTTCTGAAAAACTTCTTGTTTTTTGTCCAAATGGTTCTGTGCATGTTTGTGACCCCTTCCTGTTGTCCTTTGTATTGTTGTTTTTCTCTTAGGAGTGGTCATGGCAAACAGCTCGGAAGAGCAGTCTGGGTCTGAAGAAGAAATTCATCAGATACCACCTATGGTAGCAAAAGCAAAGTTGGATGAAAGAAAAGTAGCTAAGCCCCCAAAGGCTCCGAAGAATAAATCTAAATCAGAATCCGATGATATTCCCTCAGCTCACAGTTATCTTGAGGGTGAGCAAGTCACCGATTCCAAGACCCCGTTCTCTGATGGAAATCCCAAGAAGGGTGGTCGTGGTAGAGAGAGGAACACCGCGGCTAAGATGTCTGATCCAGAAACTTACAAAACTCCAGCTGGAGTTGAAACTGCCACCGAAAGAAATAGCAGGCTGTAGAAGATTCGCCGTCATTGGGCAAAGAAGTGGTTTAACTATGAAAATGTCCGAAGGAAATATCAGATCTTGTTCGCATTTACTCTACCCTAGAATGACTGCATGACACATGGGGCTGCCTAGGTCAAGATGATGAAAAAGTTAGGCCAGCTCCTCCCGCTAATGCTCATGCTGATTCATTCAAGACAATTGCTGATTTCCCCGAGGAAGTGGAAAAGAGAGCAAAGGCCAATGCCAAGTGAAGCCAAGGCCTCAAAGAAAAATCAGGTGGAACAAAGAAATGTTGAGTTGACTCGGCAAGATGTGCATAAGAAGAAGGAACTGGCCTATGGCCAAAAATAAAAGAAGAAGAGGACGTCTGTTTCCCCTCAAACTTCGAGAAAGAAATCAGTTGCAAGAAAATCAAAGAAGGCAACATCTGCCTCATCTGAGGATTCTTCCGATGATAATGTTGCCAAAGAAATTCCCATTTATGATCAATGAGCTCTTATGGACAAACCACATCAAACTCCCTCTCCTGCCAAGATCTCACCTCCATTGAGATGTCACTGAGGCTTGCAACTGCTTTAGTCTGAGATAAACCTTCAGGTTTAGCTGCTCCAGTTGTGAAAAGAAAGTTGTTGCTTGAGGAGAGAGCTTCTTCTTCGGTCAAGAAAGCGAGATCCAATGTTCCTGCTCCCACAGAGGAACTGAAGTATGACTTCGACCTGATGAGTGATCTTATTGATAGTGTTGCCTATGATGCAAAATTAGCTAATCTGAGCAGTTTGGGTCTTCCGGATGATGTTACCAAGCTGGTAGAAAAATACTTCACTGAGTTGGGAGAAATTACCACGAACTCAATCAAGTTGTAGAGGACAAGAAAACTCTCGAACAGATGAGACATGATGCTCACACAGAATCTGAAAGGAAGAGGCTGAACAAGGAGATTCTTGAGCTCACCAAAACCCTCACTTTTATGAGGAACAATAAGATAGAGTAAAATGGATGTTTCACAGCTTCATGATCGTAGAAATGAAGAGATCAAACATCAAGAAGATCTTTCTCGACGAAGAGAAAAAGAAGAGAGGCGTCAAAAAAGCTAAGGCAAGAGTCAATAAGCCGAAGGCAATCTCAGATCGCTGCATTCAAATTATAGCAACTGATGCTCCTGTCGACACAAGTGCTCCACTGCAACAGATTCCACCATCCCCTCTTCACGAGGAAGAAACCATGCAACAAGCAAAGCCTGCGGTAGTTATTGATACATCTCCAATGTATCTATAATTTTTGATTGTTCCATGCTATTATATTATCTGTTTTGGATATTTTATATGCATTAATATGCTATTTTATATTATTTTTGGGACTAACCTACTAACTTAGAGCCTAGTGCCAGTTTCTATTTTTTTCCTTGTTTTTGAGTTTCGCAGAAAAGGAATACCAAACGGAGTCCAAATGGAATAAAACCTTCGCGATGATTTTTCTTGGACCAGAAGACACCCAGGAGACTTGGAGTGCAAGTGAGAAGATCCACGAGGCGACCACAAGGGTGGAGGGTGCGCCCAAGGGGTAGGGTGCGCCCCCTGCCTTGTGGGCCCCTCGGTGACCCCCTGACCTAGATCTTCCTCCTATATATTCACATACATTCCCAAACCACCAGAAGTATCCATGAAAACACTTTTCCACCGCCGCAACCTTCTGTTCCCGTGAGATCCCATCTAGGGGCCTTATCCGGCATCCTGCCGGAGGGGGATTCGATCACGGAGGGCTTCTACATCAACTCTATCGCCCTTCCGATGAAGCGTGAGTAGTTTACCACAGACCTACGGGTCCATAGCTAGTAGCTAGATGGCTTCTTCTCTCTCTTTGACTCTCAATACCATGTTCTCCTCGATTTCTTGGAGATCTATCCGATGTAATCTTCTTTTGCGGTGTGTTTGTCGAGATCCGATGAATTGTAGATTTATGATCGGCTTATCTATGAATATTATTTGAATCTTCTCTGAATTCTTTTATGCATGATTTGATATCTTTGTAATTCTCTTCGAACTATCAGTTTGGTTTGGCCAACTAGATTAGTTTTTCTTGCAATGGGAGAAGTGCTTAGCTTTGGGTTCAATCTTGCGGTGTCCTTTCCCAGTGACAATAGGGGTAGCAAGGCACGTATTCTATTGTTGCCATCGAGGATAAAAAGATGGGGTTTACATCATATTGATTGAGTTTATTTCTCTACCTCATGTCATCTTACTTAATGCGTTACTCTGTTCTTCATGAACTTAATACTCCAGATGCAGGCAGGAGTCGGTTGATGTGTGGAGTAATAGTAGTAGATGCAGAATCGTTTCGGTCTACTTGGCATGGATGTGATGCCTATATTTCATAATCATTGCTTTAGATATCGTCATAACTTTGCGCTTTTCTATCAATTGCTCGACAGTAATTTGTTCACCCATCGTATTATCTGCTATCTTGAGAGAAGCCTCTAGTGAAACCTATGGACCTCGGGTATATTTTCCATCATATAAGTTTCTGATCTACAATGTTCCATCATATTAGTTTCTGATCTACTATTTTGCAATATTTTACTTTCCGATCTATAAACTAAAAAACCCAAAAATATTTACTTTATCTTTTGTTTAGTTTCATCTATCTCTATCAGATCTCACTTTTGCAAGTGATCATGAAGGGATTGACAACCTCTTTATCACGTTGGGTGCAAGTTGTTTGATTGTTTGTGCAGGTATTGGTGATTTGTGTGTTGTCTCCTACTGGATTGATACCTTCACTACAAAAAAATACACTTCCGTGATGATACATGCTTGTCACAGTAGGTCACGTTTTCTGTCATGCATGTACATCCATGACGATTTTATGACAGAATCAAGATAGTCATACATGTGCTGTCGTAGAAGTGTTCCATGACATTACCAAAATTATCATCACGGAAGTGTCCACTTCCATGCCGATAAATGGCGCGTCATGGAAGTGTTTTCGTCAAGGGTAACCGACACATGGCATCCACCGCAACGGGTTGCCGTTATGCTATCGGGTCCGGTTTTGGATCTGATAACCCGTTAATAGCCCGGACCAATGAGGATTTTCCATGTGTAAAATTCTCATTGGCCAGAGGAAACACGTGTTGGCTCACTGTTGGGACAGATGTCATCCATTCATTGGACAGGAGGCGCCTATGACACGTCGACATGTGGCATGACCCAGTAGAGGCCCATTCCGGTGAAAAGGCCTACCCATTTGACTTCGTCAAAAGGTAACGTGCCGGCCCACGGGAAGCCTGTTAATGGCTTCTTCGTATATAGCCCATTTACGGCCCACTAACTCACGACCCGTTACGCGGCCTATCGGAATTAAGCCCAGTAGCTTCATGTGGGCCGTCCAATATGATTCCAGCCTGTTGTAACTTCCGGCCCATGTATGGCCCATGATGTCTTTCGGCTCATATGAGGCCATTTGTAACTCTTGGCCCATTAACGACCCATGGTGAATCTGGCCCGTAATGAACAATGTACCGCTTTATACCCATTAACGACCCATTATTCCATTGGGCCGTTTCCAGCCCATGTTATCTTTCGGCCTTCTTAGGGCCCATTTATTCTTGGGCTCATTTCCAGCATTCGGTTACTTATGGTCCCTTACTGGCCTTTTTTGCTTGTGGGCCAAATTCAGCCTGTGGTTACAATCGGCCCGTTTGCGTCCGGTTAATCCGTTGGGCCGTTTTCATAGCGTCATCAAATACGACCAATTAACGACAGACTGTTATTGTCGGCCCATGAACTGATGATTCCAAATCTAGCCCATTTACGACCCATAATGCAGTCTGTTATTGGCCCATGTTTGGCCGATCGATCATACGACCCGTAGAAGGCCCATTGATGCTATGACCCGTAGAAGGCCCATTGTTTCTATGACCCTTAGAAGGTCCATTGTTTCTACGACCCGTAGAAGGCCCATGGTAACTACAGTAAATATGTAGCCCATGGTTATTGCGGCCACTAACAAACCGTGGAAAAAGAACTACATTGACTACAAGCAAACAAATAAACAAGACAACAAGGAAATAAATAAGCAAGCAACTTACGCTAGGCTATCACGGCTATTGCACATATTACATCCACTGGGCATCAAAGTTCGCCACGAGTGCAAATATAGGGAACAAAGTAGCATATCATATACACTGGTTGTCAAAGTTGGCGACTAGTGCAAATAAACGCCGCAGCAAAACAAGTCCAAAACTGAAACCACTTCAGAAGAGCTCAAGAAACAATATCCTGGGTACCCATAATGCTGGCAAGATGCTTAGCAAGCTTATTAACTTTCTCTTGTTTGGTGCTTAAATCCTCCATCACTTGCTGTTGCACCAGAAAGTATGCATTTGAATTCTACAGGGACTTCCTCAGTCCTTCGGCTTCCTATTGCATAACATCTGATCGATGTCTTTCAACTTGAAGTTGAGACTCAAGAAGCCGAACTAATTCAGGCAGCGAGTTCGAAGAGCTGGTGCCAGTAGTAGTAGCCAGTAACTCGAACACTACATCAAGACAGGACTTTGGGGTTGTCTCAGTGTCTTCAATATAGTTTTTATCAGCTTTCTTGGAGACCAACAGGGATGTCTCACTATCTTGAACCTTATCTGCATTACTTCCTTTACCATTGCATAACGGGGTACTCTTCTCCAATATTTTATCCGCGTTCTAAAAGAGAAACAAATAGACACATCATAGGTTTAACATGTTGTGTATGAAAGTCATTTTGGTAAACCAGTTCAGTAGTAAGGTAGACATGCTAACAACATGAAACAAACATATATCTATGTAGTATGGTCACTGTATGGTCTATATCATTCTAGTTTACGATGCCAAATCAAGATAGAGACAATTCGAATCATATCTATTTAAGACAAAGCAGCATAGACATAATATAAATGTGGGAAACTACACAACAATAACAACACTTGTAATGTGCATGGCATGAGAATATAACTATTTATTCAATTGAAACTGAAATCAACACAGAGCAAGTTACAACAACAAACACGTTAAAGAAACAGGTTTAAAACATACTTGTTGCACCATTGGAGTTTTAATTGCATCCTTCAAATTTGAAATTAGTTGTTATGAGTAAATACAGTGATGCAAGAGCAAAGTAGTATGAACCATAGATACAGAACCTGACCTGAGAACAATTCTTATTCTGCTTTAAGCGTTGACTTGGGGTTCGGAGTGGTGGTCCTTGTGCTTTGGGCACTGTAGTTGCCTTACTAAATGCTTGTGTTTGGGTGCTCTGTGGTGGAGACGGTGCTGTGTCAACTGGAACTGGGTTACTATCTGCTGGGGTTGGGGTTAGAAGGGGTGTAGCTGGTTCTCTGTCCAACTGGGTAGGGGTACAATCTGTGTGAGTTTGGGTTATGTGTGGTGGGGCTAGTTCTTGGGCAAGTACAATCGTGGTTCTATCTGCATCGACAGGTAGCACGATCTTTTCTGAAGACTGTGTTTTTACTCCCACAGATACTACCATCACCCCCTCCAATTGAAATGGCTGATAAACAAGAAAATTAATTGAATGTACAGACATTGTAAGATAGACAGGTGCAATGGATAGTAGGGAAGAAAACGGGACATAAAATAATTAACAATTATGTTGCCTAACCAAACATAATAGCAGGACATAATTTCACATATATGATGGCTAATTAAACAGGGTAGCATGACACAATTTCACATGTATGATGGCTAACTAAACAGGATAGAATGACATACGTCAAAATATGATGACTATGTAAATAGGATGACATGATATAACTATACGATGTGTCTATTAAAGTGGTTGGCATGCCATAAATCACAAACACGCCATCGATGGAAACATGATGGCATGATATAATTCACGGATAGAATGCCATAATTCAAAATATGATGACTATGTAAATAGGATGAGATGATATAACTATATTATGTCTTTAGAAAATGGTTGGCATGGCATAATTTAGATACATGCTGTCTATGTAAACATCATGGCATGATATAATTCAAATATATGATTTATATACTAAACAAGTGAGTAGAGGGCAATCGCATATATGATGTGTCAACTAAGGAGATGGCATTCAATATTGTGTATATGATGTAAAAACTAAGCATTGGAATACAACATATGCATGATATGAGTAATATAACCCTGCCAAGTTTGAGCATACGCCTCAGGGGGATAATAGGACTATTCATCTGCCTTTGAATCCTCCTCTGAAGAGCTATATGTAACCAGCAAGATATCTGCTTCAGCAGGTAGCATTGTCTGCTCTGAAGACCTTGTTTTCACTCCAGATTTCTCCATCACCAATCCAAATGGCTGATGCAAAGGAAGAGCAGTTGAATATACAAACATTGTCGACAAATGCAAAGAGAAATACAAAAAAAGGACAGCATGATATAATTCACATATATGACGCTTGGTGTCAGAGTAATGGGCCATGGGTAGGCCGACCCGAGCCCCAGAACCTTTCAAAACATCGGGGCGGGCTGCGCCCTCAAGACCCCAGGACAAAGAGCCGCCTTCTGAGGAGTCAACGGCAAGACGGCTGACTGCCCACTCACGGCCGAGTCCCAGGGACGGCTTCAGGATAAGCCGACTCCTGTTTGGCGACTCCCAGAGAAGCCGGCTTCGGGGAGTCGGCCCGCGACTCCAACAAACCCCATGACCTCATCGAAGGGGACGGGGCAGGGGCATGGCTACAATGAAGCCCACTCCCGCCCCTTACCAAGGGCAGGCATGGCCACAGCACGCCGTACCCGGGAAGATCTCCGTGTGGCGTGGCACTATTGCCCTGCCGGCCCTGACATCAGCACCACAGGACAGAATCCTGCGCCCACGATAGCTTGTCTATACGGCCCGGAGGCAGCAGGTCCCACCAGTCAGTGAGACCCTAGGAGACGGCAAGAGGACCGCCAGTCGGATCCGTCAGGAGTCGGCCCCGGGGAGTCGGACGAGCCCTCCCCTGGGCCCCACGCACCATTAATCAAGATGTGATGGGGAGTGGCAATAGTGATCACCTGCCAGGCGGCGGGACTGTTGCCACGACCCCATGACCAAGCCCACGTCATCAGAAGCACGGCTACAGTAATCAGCAGTCGACAAGACCCGCCCGCGGCGGACGCGGCCTGTTGGCTCCGTACCAGACTAGTCAGCGGGCCCCAGCAGTCGGCGGAGAAGTCGGAGGCCAGAGGCACTGACGGCTGGGCCCGCGCCCAGTCGGATTACCATTGTACCCCTGGGGGGTAGGCCTATACAAACCCTCCAGGGCACCCATGCAAAGGGTTGGAACCCAGTAGCTCTAGACCATATCAGATAGAAGGAGAGAGCTAGCCTTGCCCTCTCCTACCTCTAAGAAACAGCTCAAGGAGCAACCGTGTAAACACTTGGCCATAGTGATCATGCGGAGACCCCGCAGAGCAGCAGTAGGGGTATTATCTCCCCGGAGAGCCCTGAAGCTGGGTAAGATTCGCCGGCGTGCATGTCTTTGCCTCATCCCATTTCCAGGCACAGGCGACGTTCTACTCGCCCCCACCATGATAAGACATCCTTTGGCATATGTCGCACCAAACCCCCGACATTTGGCACCCACCGTGGGGCATGGTGCACCACCGTTTGGAGATCTGTTCTGGACGGGAACCCTTTTCCTCCCTGGCGAGCGTAGCCAGCCAGGCACGCCAGCCGAAGTTTGCATCGACGCGCTGCGCGGCGTTGAGATCGCCTGCGCAGCCAGCTCCTTGGCCGAACTTGTCGGCGAGGTCCGCCTCTCCAACGAACCCGCGTCCGACGCAGGAACGGGTGGCCCCGAGAACCTCCTCGCGGGCCTCCTCAATCAACTCCATGTTTCCCGCGAGCCCGCCGTAGACTTGGAGTCCGTAGGCTCCACCGACCTGATGCTGGTCGACTTCGACACCGGGTCGCTCGACGCGTTCCCCACCAATGTGGTAGTCTACGACGAACCTCTCCCTCGCACGGAGAGCAATGGAAGCACTGTCACCGAGGTGCTAGTCATCAGCCATGACGAGTACCCCGACGGAGGAGCGCACGACTCACTCGGCGCGGCGCTACAAGACCTAACTGCGCCCATTCCGGAAGACGCTGACGCAGAGACGTTAGAAGCACGCCGCCTTCAGCTCGTTGAAGGCGTGAAGAAGCTGGCCAGCATGAGACGCTTGTCAGAAGCTTACCAGCAGGAGATGGATCGCGCCGTTGGCGGCTCGCCGACCCCGGCAGGGCCCAGCCGCCTTGGCGCGGTCCAGCAGCGCAGCATAGCCATCGCCAGCCTGTTTGGGGCTAGCCGCCCTGTGTGCGCTACACCAGCGGAGAACATCCAAGCCGCCCAGGCAGCGGCGGATGAGCTGGACAATTTTGAGGGCGAAGAACGCCGCCTCATGATGGAGCGAGTCCAGCGGCTCCTCGACACGGCCGCCGCGCAGAACGAGGCCGGCTGCCGCACGGAGGCGCCGCAGCGGCCAAACGACGACATGCACCAAGATCAAGACGCGATGTCTCGGACGCCGACTGGTGGCGCCCGAGGAAGAAAGGACAAGGAGCCGGCTATCAGCCACAGTCGGACTCGCATTACCATAGAGCACGACCGAGATGGCCGCCCGAGAGCAGTGGAACGACAGGACGACTGTCCGCCTCCCCCTCCCCGTAAGGAAAGGCGAGTCTCCCCGCCGCCTGTTGACCATCCGACTCTCGGTGACCGCCTTGGCCGCCGAGAGGGAGTTGGAGAGAATGACGCCCGCCACTGGATCGACTGACTTCACCGGTCCCTGACGCAGGAAGAAGAAGATGAGCTGGCTCCGCCTTGTTTCGGGCCCCGCATTCGGGACGAGCCCTTTCCCAGAGGGTTCACGCTCGCAAGAGACACACCCAAGTACATCGGCTCCGTGAAGCCGGAAGACTGGCTGGTCGACTACTCCATGGCTGTCAACACAGCAAACGGCAACAAACGTGTTGCCGTAAAATACGTTCCGCTCATGCTTCAGGGCATGGCCCGGGCATGGCTGAACAGCCTGAGGCCCCGCAACATCAATAGCTGGGTTGACTTCACCGAAGCGTTCGTCCGGAACTTCACCAGCACGTACAAGCGTCCCCCCAAGCCTCGACAGCTCTCCTTGTGCATGCAAGGTCCTGACGAGTCGACTCGCGACTACCTCACACGTTGGTCTGAGCTCCGGAACTCCTGCGAGGGCATGCATGAGGTGCAGGCCATCAAGTACTTCACATCCGGGTGCCGAGAAGGCACCCTCCTCAAGCACAAGCTCCTCTGCGACGAGCCAGAAACCCTCGACGAGCTGCTGATCATAGCGGACAAGTACGCCATGGCCGACTCCTCCATGAAGGCGGAAATTCAAGTCAGCATAACTGGCAAAGTGGCCCCTCAAGCTCCAAGGACTCCGGCGGGAGACGCCAGTCAGCGACAACCGCAGGGCGACCACAAGCGCAAGGCCCCGCAGCCGGCTTCCAGCAGCCGGCAGGTCACGACCGTTGAAGCCCAGTAGCCGGATGGGCAGCCCCTGCTCAAGTGACAGAAAGGCGGCAAGACAAACTGGTTGCCGGCCTTCTCCTACGAGCAGACCCTGGATGGACCTTGCAAATCCCACAGCAGCGCGAAGCCGTCAAATCACACCACCCAGAAGTGCCACTGGCTCACTAGGATTGCCAAGGGAGACGGACTCCTGCCTCCCCCGCCGGCTGGGCAGCCGCCTTCGCCTCCGCCCCAGCACCCGGCTGCCGGGCCAGTCGGCGCAGTGCAAGATGAATACCCTGAAGAACACGGAGCCTACGTGGTGTTTACCAGTATGGATGATGATCGACGCAGCAGGCGGCTGCAGCAACAAGAGGTGAATGCAGTAGCATCGGAAACGCCAGAGTTCATGCACTGGTCTGAAAAGCCCATCAGCTGGAGCAGGGATGACCACCCAGAGGTGATGCCGAGTCCGGGCTCCTATGCCTTGGTCTTGGACGCCACCTTTGCCACGGATAGACGAGCTGCACGTTTCTCGTGAGTCCTAATAGACGGAGGCAGCAACATCAATATCCTGTACAAGGACACCATGGAGAAGTTAGGAATCAAGCAAAGACAGCTTTAGAACAGCCGGACAGTATTCCACGGCATTGTACCTGGGCTTTCCTGCTTGCCGATCGGCAAGATCCTGATGGACGTCCTCTTTGGGGACAAAGATCACTTCCGAAGAGAGTCTGTTTGGTTTGAGGTGGTGGACCTTGAGAGCCCATACCATGCGCTACTTGGCCGACCCGCCTTGGCCAAGTTCATGGCGGTCCCCCACTACGCTTACCTCAAGATGAAGATGCCCAGTTCCAGGGAAATTCTGACTGTGGCTGGTGACTACGGGAAGTCGTCTGCTTGCGCGGCTGAGAGCAGTCGGCTGGCCGAGTCCCTGGTAATTGCGGCCGAGAAGCGGCTCCTCGAGCGAGTTGTGGCGATGGCCGGCAAGCAGCCTGAGGTATCACCCAACCCAAAAGAGCCGGAGGCTGAGGGTTCGTTCAAACCGGCCAAAGAGACAAAGAAGATACCCTTGGATCTGGAGCACCCAGAGAGGTACGCTGTCGTAGGTGCAAACCTCGACAACAAATAGGAAGGCGAGCTCGTCGATTTCCTCTGTGAGAATCGGGACATCTTCGCATGGTCCCCCAAAGACATGCCAGGTGTGCCGACGGAATTCGCCGAGCACAAGTTACATGTCCGATCTGATGCAAAGCCGGTCAGGCAGCCCCTGCGTCGCCTATCAGAAGAGAAGAGAAGAGTGGTTGGAGAAGAGATAGCCCGACTCCTAGCAGCCGACTTCATTATGGAAATTTTCTTTCCGGAGTGGCTGGCAAATCCGGTCCTGGTACTAAAGAAGAACAAGCAGTGGCGAATGTGTATTGACTACATGAGCCTCAACAAGGCCTGCCCCAAGGACCCATTTGTTCCACCAAGAATCGATCAGGTGATAGACTCCACAGCCGGATGCGAGCTGTTGAGTTTCTTGGATGCATACTCAGGATATCACCAGATCAAGCTGAACCTGGCTGACAGATTGAAGACCGCCTTCATCACGCCATTTGGAGCATTCTGCTACCTCACCATGACGTTCGGCTTGAGGAATGCCGGCGCCACCTTTCAGCGTTGCATGCAGAAGTGTCTCCTCAAGCAGCTCGGCAGGAACGCCCACGTCTACATGGACGATGTGGTGGTGAAGATGGAAAAGCATGGAACACTGCTGGAAGACCTCAAGGAGACCTTTGAAAACCTGCGCCGATTCCAGATCAAGCTCAACCTCGAGAAGTGTGTCTTCGGGGTACCAGCCGGCCAGCTCCTTGGCTTCCTGGTCTCTGAATGCGGCATAGAATGCAACCCAGTAAAAATCAAGGCCATTGAGAGAATGGAGGTACCCGGCCGACTGCTAGATGTGCAAAAGTTCACCGGCTGCTTGGCGTCCATCAGCCGATTCATCAGTCGGCTGGGCGAGAAAGCTCTCCCCTTATACCAACTCATGAAGAAGACCACTTTTTTCAAGTGGAACCACAAGGCGGACGAAGCTTTTCTCCAATTGAAGAAGATGCTGACTACTCCACCTGTCCTGGCGGCTCCGACTCCCAAGGAACCTATGCTCCTGTACATCGCCGCCACCAGCCGGGTAGTCAACACGGTCATTGTAGTAGAACGCAAGGAGGAAGGTAAGACGCTACCTATCCAGAGACCGGTATATTACCTGAGCGAGGTACTGTCGACCTCCAAGCAGAACTATCCCCACTACCAGAAGATGTGCTATGGCGTACACTTTACTGCCAAGAAATTGAAGCCTTACTTTCAAGAGCATCCAATCATGGTGGTCTGCATGGCCCCGCTCGCCGAGATCATTGGCAGCCGAGATGCTTCCGGCCGAGTGGCCAAGTGGGCCATAGAGCTGGCTCCCTACACCATCTACTACCAGCCCCACACCGCCATCTAGTCACAAGCACTGGCCGACTTTCTCGTCGACTGGGCCGAGACCCAGTACCTGCCTCCAGCGCCCGACTCCACCCACTGGCGGATGCATTTCGACGACTCCAAGATGCGCACCAGCTTGGGAGCCGGCGTCGTCCTCACTTCCCCTAAAGGCGACAAGCTCAAATATGCACTGCAAATCCATTTTGCCACCTCCAACAACGTCGCCGAGTACGAGGCACTCATTCACGGGCTCCGACTTGCCAAAGAACTAGGCATCCGCCGGATCTTGTGTTATGGCGACTCAGACTTAGTGGTCCAGCAGTCATCTGGCCACTGGGACGCGAAAGATGTAAACATGGCGAGTTACCATTTCCTCGTGCAACAACTCAGTGGGTATTTCGAGGGGTGCGAGTTTCTCCATGTGCCAAGAAACGACAACGACCAAGCAGATGCCTTGGCACGAATCGGCTCTACCCGCCAAGCAATACCATCTGGCGTCGCCCTTCAACGCCTCATCTAGCCGTCCGTCAAGCCTTCACCAGAATCAGACTCCATCTTCGTACCGGCTCCTCCCGAAGACGTCGGATCCGACTCCAGAGCCCCGGCAGGCGGCACGAGGATCTCGGCAGATGACTCCGGAGCCGCCACAGTCGAGGCCAGCCCAGGGACTGCGGAACCCAACCCGAGGACTGCGGTGGCGGACTCGAAGACTCTAGAACTTGACCCAGGGGCCGCCCCAATCGGCCTGAGGACCTCATTAACCCAACAAGCAGTTGTTGACTCCAACCCGCCGCCCCCCAGCCCAGCCGCCCTCGTCCAAGTCGCAGTTCTAGTAGTCGAAGACATAGCAGCACCCTCATGGGCCCAGCCCATCCTCAAATTCCTGGTGAACAAAGAGCTACCAACCGATGAGACCTCAGCTCGTCAAGTACAACACCGGGCGGTAGCCTATACCATACTCAATAGAGAGCTGGTCAGACGCAGCATCACTGGTGTCTACCAGCGCTGCGTAGAGCCAGAGCAAGGCCAGGCAATTCTCAAAGACATCCATCAAGGCGAATGCGGCCACCATGCGGCTTCAAGAGCACTCATCGCCAAATCCTTTCGGCACGGTTTCTTCTGGCCGACTGCCTTGGAAGAGGCCAAGGAGTTGGTCCAAAAATGCAAAGGATGCCAAAAGTTCAGCTCCAAGCCGCACCAGCCGGCTTCTGCGCTCAAGACCATCCCCATTGCCTGGCCTTTCGCAGTTTGGGGTCTAGACATGGTGGGACCATTCAAGACATCACGAGGTGGTTTAACTCACCTACTTGTCGCAATGGACAAGTTCACCAAGTGGATAGAAGCGAAGCCAATTAAGAAACTGAACAGTCCGATTGCCGTGACTTTCATCACCGATATCACAATTCGGTATGGCATACCACACAACATCATCACCGACAACGGCACAAATTTTGCCAAAGGCGCCTTGGCCCGTTTCTGCGCAACACAGGGCATCCGACTGGACCTAGCGTCCATCGTCCATCCGCAGTCAAACGGCCAAGTGGAGCGAGCAAATGGCCTCATCCTGTCCGGCATCAAGCCTCGGCTGATTGAGCCTCTGGAGCGCTCGGCTGGCTGCTGGCTCGACGAGCTGCCAGCCGTCCTCTGGAGTCTGCGCACGACTCCAAACAAGTCAACCGGCTTCATGCCCTTCTTCCTCGTCTACTGCACCGAAGCCGTCATCCCAACGGACATAGAGTTTGATTCCCCACGAGTCACCATGTACACCAAGGAAGAAGCAGAAGAAGCACAACAAGACGGCGTCGATCTGCTGGAAGAGGGCCGGCTGTTGGCACTCAGCCGGTCCAGCATCTACCAGCAGAGCCTGCGCCGATACCACAACAGGAAGGCTAGGCCAATATCTTTCCAAGAAGGCAACCTTGTGCTCCGGCTGATCCAGCGAACAGCCGGCCAGCACAAGCTGTCGGCACCTTGGGAAGGCCCTTTCATCATCAGCAAAGTACTGGGCAATGATTCTTACTACCTGATTGACGCTCAGAAGCCCCGAACATCGCAAGAGGGACGACTCCGGCAAGGAGACAAAGCGGCCATGGAATGCAAATCTCCTCCGAAGATTTTACAATTGATGTAGTATGTACCACGCTACCTTTTGTATTAAAGTACCAAGACTTTGCCCCCCCCCCCCCGAGACGAGCTCGGGGACTGCCCTCTTTTATCTGTATGATAAAAATTATGCCTACAAGTATGTTACTCTTTGTCATGCCGCTTGGCACCGGGCTCGACAAGTCGGCCCGGGGACTTGCCGCCTTGCACTATGAAATGCTTCCTGCAGCCGGGCAAGTAGTGTGTAACACCTAAACCGTCTTTTGTCAGAAGCCGCAGCTTGCAGAGCGACTGTACGGTGGGCAGAGGTAAGGTAGAATGGGCGTTCGCATGAAAAATGGTTAAGGACGCAAAGCATAAAACATAGTTCAAGACGATTTCTAGCCTTTTTTCGGATTGCCGCTTCCTATCCAACTTGCTCAAAAACTCTTTAAATACGGCTAAGTACTTGCTTTCCCAAAGTAGCCAAGCACTTGATCCAGCGACAGTCCGCAGAACGGCTGTCCGATTGGCAAGGCAGGCAACTAAGAGAAAGCGGCAAAGGAAAAAAGCCAAAAGAGCAATGAGAAAGAAAAGATAGAACTCGGATAAATATATGTACATAACATAGGCCCTTGGCCGAATCCTCGAGCAAAAGCTCAAAATACACCCCGCGGGTGGAATTGTGCGAATTAACAAGTTCTTCAAAGACTACTGAAGCAGATAAAATAAAAGATACAGCGGCAGCTTAGGAGGCAGCAGATGGATTCAGAGGGTCGGAGGAGGCGCCAGCGTCAGGCGTCGGGGCAGCCGGCTGGCTAGTCTCGGCTTGATCACCTCCGGCGGCAGTCGACTCGGTTACACGCGGCTCGTTGCTGGAGGCGCGGTCGGGCTGAGACTGGCCGTCTGCTCCGTCTTCTGGTGCCTCCGCCTCGCCTCCATCCTCCGCCTCGTCCTCCTCCTCGACGCTGGAGCCAATCACCTCCGCCGAGTCTTCGCCGTAGTCTGGGTTCATCCCAAACCACTCCAGCGGTACCTCCTCATCGTCTTCAGACCGCTCGGGGACGAAGATGCTGGTGTCGGTGTACTCGATGATCGCCGCAGCACGCTTGACGAGGGCATCTTCCGCAGCCGCCAGCTCCGGCTGGGCCTCCGACCGAAGCGTGGCCAACCGGTCTAGATCTAGCGCCGGATACCACGCCTTGACGAACTCCAAGGCCCGGTGCACTCCAGCTCGGGCCGAAGAGCCCTTCCAGGCCTCAAGACGGCCAGCCGCGACCTCTAGCCAGCTGGCCGTCAGGCTGGGGGTGCGCGGAGCCTGCATGTCCGGCCACAGGGCGGCAACCGCCTGGGCACCAACACATTGAAGCCGGTGCAGCATCCGGTGAGCTGGCCGAAGGCGAGCCTCGATGCTCAGGATGTGCTCGTCAAGAGTTCGGGGGGCGTCGGCGGCAATCTCTGCGCCTTCTGCCCTCCGACCTTCACGATCAGCCTTGATTGCTTGGACGGCGGCCTGGGAGTGCCCAGGAAAGAAGTCTGCCAAGACAGAAGAAACAAAGAAGCAAGTCAAAAGCCAGGAATCGGCACGATTTATAATCGGCAGCTCAAAGATAAATAAGGAGACTCACCATCAACGATGTCTTCAATTTCGTGGAAGCCGGAAGCCAGTAGCGCCTCCTTGTCAGTCCAGGAGGAGCGCTCGCTCGCGAGCTCGGCCAAGAGGGCAGTTTCCGCTTCCTCCGCCTCCTTCTCTGTCTTCGCAAGCAGCTCCCTCTGCTCTGCCAACTGAGTGGCTAGCAGATCGCGCTCTGTGGCGAGCCTGCTGCACTCCTCCCCTTTGGCGCACAAGGTGGAGTTGGCTCCACTCAGCTGATGTTGAAGAGCAGCGTTGGCTCCTGAAGAAAAGGAAGAAAGATAACAGTCATCAATAAAGTAGGTCGCCGGGGAGATCCGGCCCGACTGCTCAGTAGTCGGCCCGAATCTCGAGGACTACAGTCCGCGGGTGCGCTAGCGCGCCCCCGCAGAGAAGAAAAAAGGACTTACTCCGGCTCTCTGCCAAGTCGGCGGTCCGCTTGCCCAGCTCTTCAACATAACGGTTGAAGGCAGTGACGCGGAGGTTGTGGTAATCCTGCAACAAGCATTTCAGACAAAGTTAGTACCCAGAAGTTCATCAATTGGAGTTCCGGGCCGCATGCTCAGCAGCCAGCCCGAAACTCGGGGACTACACCCAGTGGGTGCGCTGGCGCGCCCCCATAGAGAGGAACAAGAAAACAAAGACCGAAGGAAAAAACATACCCGGACGGCTGCCCGCGACGCTAAGAACGTCTTGGTGCAACTCTGGAGAGCGTCGCCCTCAGCACGGAGCTTCGCCTGGATGTCCAGGAGCGCCCGGTTCAGCGGCCCTGTGCCGCCTCCTCGCACCCACCCAATAGGTGCGGTGCTCGTCGCTTCGGCGTCTGGGGTCGCCGAGCTGGCGGTGCCGGCTTCCAAGGGGCGGGGTGCCAAAGTCGCCTTCTCTAGACGATGGCGCGTTGGTGAGCCGACTTGGAGGAGTAGCCTCTCCACGGCCTCGTCTTCAGTCGGCGGCACCGGAGGGTCCGTTGGCTGCTTGCCTTGCACGCCTTCAGACGGCGGCAGAGGCGGCGGCGGAACGTTCATGTCCGGAGTAGAGGGGTCGCCGCCTTCCCTCTCCTCGACGGGGTTCTCCCCGCCGGCTTCTCCAGTCGGCCCCGTGAACTCCGGAGGCGGCGGCGCAAAGTTCAATGGGGTGACAAACACCGCCGATTGGCGGCGTGTGGCTTCCTCAGCCTGCCGCTTCGTCACGGCGGCGGCTTCAGCCTCCGCCAGTCTTTTCTTGGCGAAGGCCTCCGCCCTGTCAGCCTCCGCCAGTCTTTTCTTGGCGAAGGCCTCCGCCCTGTCAGCCTCCGCCTTCTCCAGGCGGAGGGCCTTCGCCCTGTTAGCCTCCGCCTTCTCCAGGCGGAGGGCCTCCTCTTCGTTGCGCTTCTCCCGCATTCCGCTCCGTCGCCTCCCGGAGGTCAGCAGCGGGGTCAATCTGCTAAGGGGTCGCGGACGTCTCCAATGACCCCATGACGGAGGCGGCGGTGACCCTCTCAAGAGTGAGGGGAGCCCTGAAGCAAGAGGAGCAAGCGAAGACTCAGACAAAGTTACAAAGAGAGAACAAAGCTTTGAGGACAGAATACTCACGCGGAGACCAATGGCGGCTTCTTCACTTCCTTACGGAAGCGGATGGCCTTCGCGGCCGCCTCATCCCACCGGGTCGCCGCAGCCGAGCCTTGGGCTTCTTCGGCCGACTGCCGAACAAGGTCGGCACGGCCCTGCGCTTCTTCCCGCCGCCTGGAGCGCCCGACGCGGCAGAAGAGCGCGCACCAGGCTGGCTGGCTCCTGGACGATGGCGAGGGGCGACTTCTCCCTCGGCGTTGTCTTCAGGCCAGTCGGCGAAGGTAGCCGAAGGCCTGAAGTCGCCTGCTGTTCCTCCGCCTCCCTCGGTGTCGTCTTCCAGAGCCGCCGCCCCCAGGTCGAGGTGATTGATGTCGCTCTCCGCCCGGTCGGCGAGGAACTCACGGGCCGGCCCCGAAGTGCCGGCTGATGGGTGGAGGAGAGGATTCTGACCAAAGCCGTCTGGTCAAAACAAACTAGGCAAGAAAGAAGACAGTCCAAAGAAGGAAAGGAAAGGCAACTCACCACGGGCGGGGGGTTGGCGCGGGAGTACGGCTCCTTGCCGAACCGCCAGTCCTCCAGGAGCTTGCTGTCCGAGAGGTAGTTCACCATGAAGGCCACCTCCTCGTGAGGCATGTCCTTGGTGCACATCCGACTCGGGTCGCGGTGCCTGCTCATCTGGCATATCATGTGGGGGCGGCCTTGGAGCAGAAGAACTCGGCGCGCCACGAAGGCGGCCAGCAGGTCTGGACCAGTCAGGCCCTCCGACTGTGTCAGCACTCGGAGTCGCACGACGGCGCCGGCTCTCGCAGGTGTCAGCGACCTGGCCTAGTACGACCAGTTGGGCAGTCTCCCAGCCGACGGGCCGGCTTCAAAAGCCGGCAGGTTGACCCAGTCGCCCCTCGTGGCGACGTTCCTGACATAGAAGTAGGATCTCTGCCACACCTTCACCGACTTTATCAGTGAGATGGAGGGGAAGGGATTGTCGGCCCCCGACCTTCGCACGACGATGAAGGCGCCGCACTGAGCCGACACGCCCGTGGCCTGGGTGCCAAGCTTGGAGAAGAAGAACTCCCCCCAGAGCTTGAGGGTTGGGAGGACTCCGAGGAAGCCTTCGCACATGGCCATGAAGGCGGACAGCAGCACCACCGTGTTGGGGGTGAGGTGGTGCGGCTGGAGGTCGTAGAACTCCAGGAAGGACCGGAAGAAACTACTCGCCGGCAGCCCTAGACCGCGCAGGCAGTGCGAGCGGAAGATAACCCGCTCGCCCTCCTGCGGCGCAGGGGAAATCTCCCCCTTCGGCGCAAGACGCACCTGCACGCGGTCCTCGCCGGGGAGCCGACGAGTTCGGCGGAGGAACTCGATATGGTCTTCATGAACTTCGGAGCCGTCGCAGGTGCCAGAGCGCACCGGGGGAGGCGCGGCGGCGAAGGAAGAACTCATCGCGAGCTGTCGCCACAGCGTTCGCCGGAGCTTGGGCGTGCGACGGAGCGAAGAAGAAGAAGAGGAAGAGAGCGAGGAGCAGTGAGGAGGAAGAGAGCGAGGAGTAGTGGGAAGGAGGGGCGCGCGTGCCCCCCACTTCCCCCTACTTATAGCCTAGTGGGCTGCGAAGCTGAGGGGGCAGACGTGGGGATTTACTGCACCCACAACCCCACGTCCCCCACGTCCCACGATAAAGTTACTGCGTGCAGTAACTCCACAGGAATCCCAACCATCCACCGGGGCCGCAGCGGATCCGCTCAGGCGCCGAGGCGCGGTAGTGGCGGGCCCCGCCTATGGGCCTGTCCCGTCGCGCGCGTAGGCTGGCAGGACGACCCAGCCATGTGCCATCGCGTGACAGGCCTAGAACGGGCGGCAGCCTGAAGGCTTAGCTAGCACGCCACTTAAATCCCGCCGCGATGCTCGAAGTACCGAGCGAGTCAGAACTGAGTGAGTCCGAATCAAGCGAGTCCGACTCCTTCTAGTCGGCCCGGCAGAAGTCCATCAAAGACCATGTGTTGAGCACCCGAAAAGAGAAACTGGTGAGGCTTCTCGTCCGATCGACCGCGGCGCCTCACCAGCTTCGGGGACTACTCTCGGAGTAATGGGCCACGGGTAGGCCGACCCGAGCCCCAGAACCTTTCAGATCATCGGGGCGGGCTACGCCCTCAAGACCCCAGGGCAAAGAGCCGCCTTTTGAGGAGTCAATGACAAGACGGCTGACTTCCCGCTCATGGCCGAGTCCCAGGGACAGCTTCAGGATAAGCCGACTCCTGATTGGCGACTTCCAGAGAAGCCGGCTTCGGGGAGTCGGCCCGCGACTCCAACAAACCCCATGACCTCATCGAAGGGGACGGGGCAGGGGCGTCGCTACAGTGAAGCCCACTCTCGCCCTTACCAAGGGCAGGCATGGCCACAGCACGCCGTACCCGGGAAGATCTCCGTGCGGCGTGGCACTGTTGCCCTGCCGGCCCTGACATCAGCACCACAAGACCGAATCCTGCGCCCACAATAGCTTGTCAGTACGGCCCGGAGGTAGCAGGTCCCACCAGTCAGTGAGACCCTAGGAGACGGCGAAAGGACCGCCAGTCGGATCCGTCAGGAGTTGGCCGAGCCCTCCCCTGGGCCCCACGCACCATTAATCAAGATGTGATGGGGAGTGGCAATAGTGATCGTCCGCCAGGCGGCGGGACTATTGCCACGACCCCATGACCAAGCCCGCGTCATCAGAAGCACGACTACAGTAATCAGCAGCTGGCAAGACCCGCCCGCGGCGGACGCGGCCTGTCGGCTCCGTACCAGACCAGTTGGCGGGGCCCACCAGTCGGCGGGCCCCAGCAGTCGGCGGAGAAGTTGGAGGCCAGAGGCACTGATGGCTGGGCCTACGCCCAGTCGGATTACCATTGTACCCCTGGGGGGTAGGCCTATATAAACCCCCCAGGGCACCCATGCAAAGGGTTGGAACCCAGTAGCTCTAGACCATATCAGATAGAAGGAGAGAGCTAGCCTTGCCCTCTCCTACCTCTAAGAAACAACTCAAGGAGCAACCATGTAAACACTTGGCCATAGTGATCATGCGGAGACCCCGCAGAGCAGCAGTAGGTGTATTATCTCCCCGGAGAGCCCTGAAGCTGGGTAAGATTTGCCGGCGTGCATGTCTTCGCCTCATCCCGTTTCCAGGCACCGACGACGTTCTACTCGCCCCCACCATGATAAGCCATCCTTTGGCATATGTCACACCAAACCCCCGACACTTGGCTAAACAACATGGCATTGCATAATTCACATATATAATGCCTTGCAACAAGATAGCATTGCATAATTCACATATATGATGTCTTGCAACAAGATGACATTGCATAATTCACATATATGGTAATTAGACACTAAACATGTGGCATTCACACAAAGCATGTCTAATCTAAGTAAATGACATAGCAATGCAAGATAACATACGCACGATATGAGCAACATAACCCTGCCAAGTTAGAGCATGCACCTCGGGGGGGGGGGAATAGGACTGGTCATCTGTCTATGAATCCTCCTCCGAGGAGCTATCCGTAACCATCAAGACATGCGCTTCGTCAGATAGCATTGTCTGCTCTGAAGACCTTGTTACCACTCCAAATTTTTCCATGACCGTGCCGAATGGCTGATGCACAGGAAGAGTAATTGAATGTACTAAAATTGTTGACAAATTTAATACGTAATAAAAATGATGGCATGATATAATTCACCTATAAGATGACTGGCTAACCAGGGTGGCATTGCAAAATTCACATATATGATCCTGGCTAAACAAGATGGCATTGCATGATTCACATATACGATAAAGAAACTAAACAGATAGCATTCACACAAAGCATGTCTAAACTAAGCAGATGACATATTTGATGTATAAAGTAAGCAATGCAAGGCACCATATGCATGATATTACCAACATCAGCATGCCAAGTTAGAGAGAAGACCTCGGGGGGTAAATAGGAGTGGTCTTCTCCTTCTGAATCCCCCTCAGAGCAGTTATCTTCCTATTAATTACAATCTGAAATGGGTGGAGGGGGGCTGCCTTTGTACCCACCATGGAGCGACGTCTGCATGAAATTTATTCCCACACAAGGCTCGTCTCTTTTGCTCTACATGTTCAGTTCCATTGTGTACAATAACTGACATGCATAGGAATAAAACATAGTGAGATTATGTAAGGAGGGCATCCACAAATCCAGAGTGATGGTAGCAAACTGTGGATAGACCCAAAACCAATGATAGCAGGCAGATAATAGCTTTAGTTAAAAAATACAGATAATGGCTCCTTTAATGTTTGTTTGCACCCAACATGAAACTCAAAGTAGATACCCGAGATTAACCAGATAGTAGACAAATAGTACTAATTGTTGCCCCAATATGTACCCCACAACCATTTAAAAACTCAAGTTTCAGCATTAGTTTGGACCTGACTCGGAGTCTATGAGGTGAACATGACGATAAAGTAGCATGCCATCATATTAAGCGATGCATAACGTAAGCAGACACGGAAGAGTGCGACCTCTCTTGCGGACCAGTATAGTCCTCAAGGTTATCTGCTCAGTTGATGATAGTAATGCAGTTGTTCTGGCTGCCGGCGGCGGGGAAGAAGATCTGAGGCGGCGAAAGACAGTATGGAGAGTGGATCCCTGCTATGGTGAACCTTTCCGTCATTGGAGCAACTGAGCTGGGGTGGAACACAATGCATCAGGAGCGGGACAAACCACACAAGGTTTTCTTTGACACATATCTATAACAGAAGTAATTGTGTAAGGGCTTGTTTGAATTTGAGGATTCTAACAATGCAGAGATAGGAAATACATAGGAATAGGATAAGAATGTACGTGCAAAATAGAGAATTTAAAAACATAGGATTTCTGCCAATCTGGGTGTTTGGTTCACAAGAACTGGAAGATCACAGGATGCAAAGAAGCATGGTGAGATTAAGTCAAACCATAAGAAAATGTACGATTATATGCTATTATGCTACTATCTCTTATTCTTGTGCTTCATGAATAGGAATTTGAAAAGGAGGATAAATGGATATTAAAATACCTATGGTTTTTCTTTCAAGGAGACACTAAAGAAACAAATCCTACAGTTTTCCTTTGCTCCATTCCTTTGAACCAAATGCATGAATAGTAGTACCATAGGAAACTTTCCAATTCCTATGTTTTCCTTCACTTTTCTTTCAAGCACTGGCGATTCTAGTACGCATACTTGAGCAAGGAAAAGCCTACACTCAAAAATTATTTTTCTGCTACTTCTACTACTTTGGACTCAGGCCATTGCCCACTAGCTCAACTCCGAGGCCCATCGAAAAATACACAGCTCAAACGCGTAGAGATAAATAATGATGGCGTTCAGGAGAGTCCATCACGGATAGCTAAGTTGCCTAGTACTTCACTGCTTGTCATATAGTAGGATAAAATAATGTATTTCACGTTACTACGTGTGCTTAGTGGACAATATATATAACATGTAGAGTAAAAAAGAGATGCAACAAGTGTACAACCTCTTTGGTGAAGCCATGTCGATCTCAGCATTGCGTTGGTCGGTGAGGATGCTCTGGCTGACTTGGCTGTCGGAGGAGGGGAAGAAGATCTTAGCCGTCTGGAGATGGAGCCCGGGGTACTGCTCCGCTGTGATGGAGGGTTTCATCGTTGGAGTAGCTCCGGTGAGTTGTACGATGCCGAGGCTGAAGCAGGACAAGAGAGATAATGTTAACTTGAGTGGAATTCTAATAGCATCTCTAATAGATGATGTAAAATACATAACCACAAAGTGCTAGATGTAAAATACATTAGCCGCTCATCTCTGAACTTAACTGTCGAAACTAAACTTAACTGTCAAAACTGAACATAACTGTTGAAATTGAATTTTGCTGTCGAAACTGAATTTTGCTGTCGTAACTGAATTTTACTGTCGAAACTGAACGCACTAGTAGCAGAAAAGCAGTAACAGCAGGAGCAGCGCACGGAGCAGCAGTGCATGTGAGAGCCGGGGCAACTGGTCATGTAGCAGCATTAGGGTGAGGTTACACGTCAGTCGACTGACTTTTTCATCTCTGGTCAGTTGATTTTCCAGCCATTGGATTCGAAATCAAGGGCATGCAGTTCATGTGCTACCTCCACCCCCGTGTGCCGCCAGCCACCACCGGCTAAACCGCTGCCCCCCGCCGCCCGCGGCCGGTGGTGTGCCGCCCTGCTCCCCACCGCCGGTCCGCCGCCGCCCCGGCCATCCCTCTATGCCCCCCGTGCCGAGCTTTTTCTCTGGCGATCCCCACACCACTGCCCCACCACCGCCGGCGACCACCACCCCCACCGTGAACCCTAAGATAGATAGTGGGGTACCTCTCTGGCGAGCCCTCCTCCCTACTATGGCTGGTTCTTCCTTAACTCCGGTGAGCCCCCCACCCCCTGAAAATTGACTAACCCAAAAGTCGATTCAATTGACTGAAGTGTAGCTAAATCGGAGCGACATCGCAAGCAAGAGAAAGAGCGAGAGGAGCAGCGCGAGCAATATCAAGAGTAGTTCAGGCAAGGGACCAAGAGCAAGAGCAAAGCAGCAGCGCGAGCGAGAGCTAAAGCAGCAGCAACATCAGCTCCTACTAATGTGGACATTGCCGCTGAGGGAGCAACGTCGTGGAGGAAGTGGCCGGCGATGCCGCCGTGGATGGAGCCGCGCCATGTCGGCTTGGGACCGAGCGCCGGCAGCACCGTGAGATCGAATCAAGAAGAAAATGCAGTGATTAGTGTACAACCTCTTTGGTGGTGTCGATTAGGCCTCAGCTTCATCCGAGGAAATGGTGATGATGATGCTCTTCCATGGTGCAGGTGAAGACGGCGGTGTGGGAATGAAGGTGGCGCAAAAGACGAGGGGAATATTGGGGCAGCTCCTTGGAGGTGGAGGACGGGGTGGCTGAACCGGTGGGACGACGAGATCGATGACGGATCCTCATCTGGTATGGTGGATCAGGGACGTCGAGGTGTTGTTGTGGATGACATCATCGGGGAAGAGGCTCTGGCTGGGTGGCGGACGGAGGAGGGTGTGGGGCTTCGTGGGTTTTCGTGGCCTCGGTTTACGAATGGGTGGGCAGATGGGATGGGAGTGGGGAACCATGGCTTAGGGACGCGCTTGTCTGAAATGTGGGGTAAGTTGCGAAAGTACCCCCACCAATTTGAGCTAGGCAGTTCTTTCAGTTTAGGGGTATCACATGCATTTCACGTGTCGGGATTTCGCAGGAGGTGGGAGTTTTCGCGCGCGTCGTAATTTTGAGATAGTAAGGCGCGAGTTGAGATGGAGGGAGTTTTTAGAGAACAACGAGACAAAGATATATCTTAAATATTTCGGGGTAACAAGACGCAGGTTGAAGAGGCGGGAATTTCGTAGCACGATAGACAGAGATGCTAGCTTGAAATTTCGGCATAACAAGGTGCGACTTGAAATTTCAGGAGAACAAGCTTAACATGTACCAAAAAAAAGACAATTCGCAACTCATCACTAGAGAGAGCCATGTCCCGTTTTACTATATTACTAGAAATGCATTCAAATACAACAACAACAAAACTAAAAAAACGAGACAACAAACATAACGTGTACAGTACCAAAACAATTTGCACTTCCCTCAACAATAAAAAAAATGTGTGTTGTCTAGCATATGGACTAAATTTGAGTACATTTTCCCTCTTTGAATGGGATTGTACTCGGGTTAGTTATACAACCATCTAAATATTATCTTCACAACACATGGCATGAATATAGGAGAAGTAAATTCCTATAAAAATATGAACTACATGTACATACGATCTTAAATTCAAATATATGTATGTATTTTATGTTGAATCCAAATCATAGTACATGTATGCTCTAGCTATATGTTTGGAATCTAAACCATGTATGATACTATGTACAATGTGTTTAACACGCACAACACACACACAAACACCATTTAGACTAGTAAGGTACACGTGCATTGCACGCATGAGATTTGGCAACCAAATTATGAATAAATAACACATTATAGCATGTAAGCTTTGAGTCATATATGTGTGATGTAAATGTTCGTTTAATTCTTATAGTTCATTTCATTCAAAATCATCTAGTTTTTGTAAGAAAAGCTAATCTACTTTAATATTCATGGAATTGTGCATTGTAAAGCATAAAGTAAAAACAAATAATGGCAAATCATGTAGAAAAACATTTGGGAAATTATGATACGGAAAATTCTTGAACAAAGAAGAAGTGCTTGTGTTTTTAGGTTTGTGCATTATGCTTAAGTTCAACCATGTAGTCTTCTAGATTGTACATGTGGCAAAATCGGTTGAATCTAGATGATATCCAACGACCAGTAGTGCTCGAATTTGCCATATCTGCACCATCGGATTGGCTTCATCCAACGACCATCTTTCGAGGTTAAAGTTATGCGCACACTATATAAAAAATATAAAATATAATATATAAGGGTATAGATGTAGATATGTGATGCGAAAGCCACCCGTCATCTTCAATTAGAATAGTGTGTCCATGCACGGATGCAATGTGGCCAAACGATGTCTGCCATCGGTATCTCAAATTCAAATCAGTCTGACCTTGTTCAATGTGTATACAGTACAACATGCTCGCTTCCAAACCACACCGTGCATATCTCAATTATATTCACGCATGCATGGGTTTCAAACATTATGATCTTTTATTCAAATATTTGAATTCAACTTTACATTGATTATGACCTCACCTAGTCTTTTACACCCACACAGTTATCTTCTCTTTATATTTGTACCACTAACTTTCTCTCGTGCATGCATGCACACACACTACCACTCGGCATTATCCATCACACACATGCAATCTTTTTCTTCAGGTCGGTCTCCCATGCATGCACACACACACCTCCCCCTCTTCATCATATCAGGCATTCTTTATCTCTCATGTGCATGCGCAACGATCGATGTTCCTGTATGTGCGTATATATATAGCTAGGTCTTTCCTAGTTTTCCACACAAATCGATCAATCTATATATCTAGTGAGGTCTCACCCTCTTTCCCACGTACACATCGATCAATCTATACCTCTCTATATAGGATTACATAGCTAATACACCCACATTAATTATATATCCAACGTCCCCCTCTCATCATCCATGCCTTCCGCTTCATCTCTCAGACGCGCGCAAGTGGCGAAGACAGGGGGCAGCAAGGGCCCCGCCCCTCCTAACATCACTATATATTGAGGCTAATATGAATGTGATCATTAGACAATTGCTGGTAAAATGGTTTAAGTTGATGAATTGGCCCTCCTCATAATTAAAGGATTAGCAATGCTTGGCCCCCTAGCTCATTTATTTTTCATGGCTCCGCCACTACGCGCAACAACGCACGTTCTCGCCCCCTCTCTTTAAATATTGATCTTGCACTTGTGCACTCCTTCTGTCTCCCTCCACTTGGCCCCTCGCACCATCTTATAGCCCCCACCGGATTTTGCCACATGTATAATCTAGCAGACTCCATGGTTGAACTTAAGCATAATGCACAAACCTCAAAACACAAGCGCTTCTCCTTTGTTCTACAATCTTCCATATCATAACTGTCCAAACTTTTTTTGTAGTTGAATTGCCATTATTTTTTTACTTTATGCTTTACAACGCACAATTCCATGAATCATAAAATAGATTAAGGGCTTCTTTGATTCAAAGGATTCTCAAAGGAATTTTCGAATTTTTCCTATCTTGATTGTTTGATTCGTAGGATTGTAAACCATAGGAATTTTTTCATAGGATTCATTTGCACTAGATTTCATAGGAAACATTCCATCCACTCAAACCTCTTTGAAAGAATCCTACGTTTTTTTTGTATGCACAATCAAACACTCATACAATCCTGTAGGATTCAAGACAACATTCCACTCTAATCCCATGTTTTCCTATTCCCGCGTTTTGGAAATCCTACGAATCAAAGAGGCCCTAGCTTTTTTTATAAAAACTAATTGATTTTTAATGAGATGAACTATAAGAATTAAAAGAAGATCTACATCATGCATATATGACTCAAAGCTTACATGCTATAGTGTGGTATTTATTCATAATTTGGTTGCCAAATCTGATGCGTGCAATGCATGTGTACCTTACTAGTACTTTGAGTACAGAGAATTCCAATGGCACGCTACACAGTGTCTCTCTTTCAGTTCATGAAGCCACATGGCACATGTGGAGGCGTTGTGGCGACCTCCTTGTGTGGATTGATCACAGTGACGTGCTGCTGGTTCCAAAAGGATGTACTCGCCCTCTTTGAGGCACACTGGCAGTACATGCACGAAGCGAAGATGTGGACGCATGCCACACACGCACTCATTCCCTCGCACGCACACGCACGCACACGAGGGACGCATTTTTGTACGAAGATCCACCCCATGTGATAATTTGACGCGTGTAAAGTTCTTCACTTCATTGATGGTCAATCAATACATCGCATGCAAATTGACTGGACGTGAGGGAGGAAAAAGACATTACTACTCCACTGCGTGCATGCGAGTAGTTAAATCACGGGTTGCTACTTCCATTGGTCTCCTTCGTATTTTGTGCCAATTTCTGACCATATTTTAAGTAACATAATATTTATGCATGTCATAAAAAGTGGCACAAAAAAGGGGGCCAATAAACCAGGACGCAGGCAGGATGATCAATTTTTGCCAGGGCTACTGTTGGTGGCCTTTGTATTTAAATATGGACGGACTAGAGTAGTACTATCTTTATCTTAGCCTCGTAGGGATCTCCCAGCGCCTAGGCTCACCTCCCCGCCTCGCCCACCGGATCCCACCATGGAGGATCCCGCCATGGATAATCCCTTAGATCCCAGGATCCTGCGGGCTGCCCTCTCGCTGCGGCCCGCGACATTACCACCTTTGAGCGAAACCCACATGTGTTTTAGAGGGGATCCATTGCTCTGGAATCACAGATCGGTGGCGCCGGAGGACATACCAGGGCTGTGTTTCAGGTGGTGGGCAGCAAGGGCAAATCGGATCGAGGAAGCGTCGCATCAATTGGAGAGAAGTTCCAAGGAGCTGCGCCTGTCGCATCACAAGGCGGTGGCGCAAGTCGATCTCAGGTAAGGATGGCAATGGGTCGGGTTTGGATCGGGTTGAACAATATCAAATCCATATCCATATCTATGAAGACTGTCTTTGCCCACCCATGAAAAAATCCACGGGTGAAAATTTATGTCCATGTCCAAACCCGATAGATATCCATACCCGCTGGATATCCACTGGGTCCTCTCAATACATATAAATAAGAAATAACACAGTGTTAACATGAGGTCCTCCATTCTTCACCTCGTGGCAAGTGAGGCTTCACTTATGGTAAACATCAACTTGTGGCAAATCAACGTCCACTGACAACCTAATATAATTTAGTGTTTTTCTAAAAGATGAGAATGACGAGTCATTTAACGAGGAGATAAAAATAAGGGAAGGTACCCTGTAGTATGTTACGATGGGGATTGAATGACAACTAATAGAAGTTACATCGGGGATTATGCAATTTCGTTTGCATGTTTTAGATAACAAAGTGGAAAATTGCAGTGGGACATGTGAATGTGGGGTAGGGATAGTAGATTTTGGCCCATTAAATCATACTACTGGGTCGGGTTTGGGTATACCCATGGGCACAAGATTAGATCCATGCCCTATCCACGAGCAATTGGGTCGGGTTTGGGCGCTGCCCATGGGCACAAAAGCATATCCAAACCCTATCCATCCGGGTCGGATATCCATGGGTATCCATGTCCATGGGTAAAATTGCCATCCTTAATCTCAGGGGAGAGATCCTGAGGGATGTCAGCATCTAGCAGCGTCGCATTGATTTCAAGCTAGGGCTAATGGCAGAGATCATATTCACGAAGACGACTGCGGAGGAAAGAACATGCATGACTGCGCAATGGCATGAGCAGCCGGTGCAATTGTTCAAATGCGCGGTAGGAGAAGCCAAATCCTGGGACCAGTTGCGATGGCGCCGTTAGGCGTGCATCATAGGCAAGGTGAGCTGCCCTCCTTCCCCGCCAGCGATGCAGTGACCTAGTCGGTTCCTGTTGCAGTGAACTTGCAACGCCATGTCAGTTTGCAACCTTGACAATCACTCCATCTATATGTATTGTATTCCTGTGAAAAGACTTGGTCATTTGAAAAAAAGATGATAATTCATTTATCACTAGTTTTTGAATGCTTGGTCATGACAATCAACCGAAGCCACAACCAGAAGTATCCATTGCGTAATACTTTACGGTCGGTCGCACCAACAGACGGTCGGTCGGACCCACGTCTCACCGAAGGGACACGCATCAGCTTGGTCTGACATGTATGACCAGTTACATCACTGACTTGTGCGACCGCATTTGAGTAGTGTAGTACTCCATCTATCTCAGTTTACAAGTCTTGTACATGTACCTAGGTCGTTAATTTGACCAACTTAATAAGAGGCATACATTATGAAAAATATATCATTACAAACTTCAAATATTCTAATTTTTTAATGTTGAACAATTTATTTTATATAAGTTAAATTGACGACCTAGATACACATGCAAGCCTTGTAAACTAAGATGGAGGGAGTACTTGAAATTTATGTTCCACTAAACTCATCGGGAGCCGTTTCGAGCCTCGAAACCAAAACCATCAATTAATCTTTACCTTTTCCCATCACATTCCAAAGTACTAGTGCTACAATTAAGTGCAAGCTTGCTCACACCTACTTGTACGTACCAAACCTGAACGTGTTCCCACTATGCATGTTTTAGTACTAGTGCTAGTACTTAGGTTATAAAAAGGGGAACTACCTAACCAAAAATTACTCTACCTTCCTCCTCATAAGTCCTTCTTCATCGTCCGTCCTTCCCATGGCCGGTGTGCAGAGCTCTAGGTCGAGAACTACTCATAACAAGGGAGCGACAACCAAGGCCGTGGAAAAAAAGGAAGGGCTCTCCGCCTCACAGAGACCTTGAAAGATCTCTCACGGGCAGGCGATGGCTCCCAGGAGCGCCCTAGCCGCGGAGGCGAACATGCCCAGCTGGCGGCGCTGGAGTCGTGATCCCTCGACGGCATGCCCGATCAGCTCAATAAGTAGGAGTTCATCCACAACTTGGTGGAGCTGTTGAAGGAGAGCCTCGACGACATGCCCGTTGAACTCAATGAGCAGGGGGAGTTGACCACGGACTTGGTGATGCTGCTGAAGAAGAGCATTGCCTCGGAGAAGAAGGCAACCGGCAAAATCCTGCAACTTCAGGAGGACAAGGCGAAGCTCTGCCATGAGCTCGACCCGCTGAAGGAGGAGAACACCAGCTGGAAGAAGCTGCATGAGAAGAGTAGTTCCTCGATGAAGATGTTGCAGGCCCTCATCATGGAACAGAAGAAGGAGTTGGCGAAGGTCCGCATCGAGCACCCGGCTGCTCTCAAGGTACATAATGCGGCCGTGGAACAGATGATGAAGGCTCGCGTCGAGAAATCCCGCGTCATGGACAGAATGAAGAATATGGCGGAGGAGACGCGCAAGGAGATGGAGGTCATGGAGGCGATGAAGAAGCAGTTATGACTCTATGGCTAGAAACCCTTCATGTAGTAGAGAGTAGTGTTCCACGCTTGTGTGTGTGTCTTCCTTCTTTTTTTGGGGTGATAATATTCCTTCTTCTTTTGCTCCTGTGTTTCTTCTTTTGCTTCGGGTGTTTCGCCACACGTGTCACGTTCTCTGCGGGGCATGAATAGAACAATGCTAACAATGAGATGACTAGCAAATTAGATCATTTTTATTGCCATATGGCACTGGGCTGCCGTGTTTCGTGCTCCTCCGTCGTACTCCAGTGGAAAACTTGAGTATACCGCACGGTTCTTTGCTCCTCCTCAGGTCGTCGGCACATTTATACGAGCAGTCAAATCACAAGGCCCCGCCTTCCAATAGTAATGAGCCATCAAATCACAAAGGCCCTTGCCTCTCGTGAAACCGACCAAGCTAGACTGCCCCGCCATCTAGCCTTTTAAAAAATGTATACTTTTGTACAGTAGTAGTATCGATGGATTGTGCCATGGAGCAAAATTAACAAGATGAAATTAAAGAAAAAAGGTGGTACATATAGAGAGTGCTCGTCGCCAAATTATGCATATAGTACTATTAAAAAAGCTAGTATGTGCTTAAATGGGGTGCTAAATTCTATTAAAGAAATTAGCATACCTATTTAATTTTTGGGTCTTATTATTTATGCCACTAGTTGTGTATCACTACTCAGTTTTGCCATTAGAAGTTACAACTACTCAAAAATTCCATCGATCCATGAGATGCCTGCTCAACAATGCAATTAGATATCTCAAAAATGCCATTGTTAAGTTGGATGTTTGCTCAAAAATGCCATTAGACATTGTTATTTTCACGTCAAACCCGTTGACCATGTTATATGACAAAAATAAGCCAATTCTCACAATGATAAGTGTGGCCCCGCTTGTCAGGAGTAACCAAGCGAATAATTTTACAGGAAAATACGAACGCTGTTGGGATCAAGTAGGCCCCACACTTTATTTTACTGTAGTGAGATAGAGGGAGAGATGGCATGTTGGTCCATCGATATTTATGTCATTATAACATGGCAAACGAGATTTGAGTCACAATAATGGTGTCTAGCACAACACACCCCTCAAATAAAACTAAGCACCCTGAAATTCTTTGTCAACTAAACTGCTAGCTATATGATGCTGGCCATATATATTGTACGTATATAATGTGAAGAAATGAGTGGTAGTACTATACCAACTAAAATATGAACTGTAAGAAATACTAGTATGTATGTACTAAAGAGTTAAAGTAACGAGAAGGAACATAACATAGTTCTGCTGGGGGCTCAGCAGAACACATAGTTCTGCAAGGGTGCAAGAAAGTAAATACGTCCACGTACGTACATACGGGCGGGGTCTCGAACGCCTACTCGCACATATGTACGGCTAGGGCTTGTGTACATGGCTGGGTTGGAACGGAGAAACTGCGTCGTCATGTTCATCGGGAGCCAACCGGCTTGGACGGAACAGCCGATCGAAACAAGACCTAGCGTATTGTAGAATGGAGGAAACGACCTTGTGTTCGACCGGCCACGGTCAAAACAGGATCCTGTTCATCGGAAGGGGTCTGGCATACCGCAAAACGGAGGAAACGAACTTCTCTTGGACCTCCTACGGTCGAAACGGGGTCCTGTTGATCAGGAGCGGTGTGGCGTACCGCAAAATGGAGGAAACGGACTTGTGTTGGAGTGCTATGGTCGAAACGAGGGTCCTGTTCATCGGGAGGGGTGTGGTGTACCGCAAAACGGGACTCCATGGGATATTGTTCATCTCCACCGTCGACCTCCTCCAGCTTCCATAGGCTACTGTTCATCCAGTGTCGACCTCCTCCAGCCTCCACCTGCGACTGTTCATCCATGGGCTCCTGTTCATCCAGCCTCCACCGCTCCTCCACTGGCTAATGTTCAACCTGCCCTCTCCACGGGGTCCTATTCAACCACCCCTCCACGGGCTACTGTTCATCCAGCCCTCCACCGGCTACTGTTCAACCACCCCCAACCGACTCGATCGATCAGGGTCCTGTTCATCCAGCAGCAACGGCCTCTACTACCATGGGGTCCTGCTCATCCAACCCCCACCGGGAGCTATTCATCCAACCCCCCAACAACGCTCATTGTTCATCAAGAGGCAGCATCGATCGGCTTCACTTAGCAGCGGTAGCGAAGGAATCACTCGGGTTTAGTTAATAGCAAGGGATCGATCGGGGTTCAGTAACATAGCTAGTGCAATCGCTTGGCTTCAGTTAGAGCCCAACGCCCTGCTCGGGTTCAGTTAGAGTGCAACGCCTCGCACATACGTGCATACATGTACGAGAGAAATGCGCAAACCTCCATGCATCCCTCGGCCCCGACCACCCACCGTAACTGGGAAACTGGGAACTCCCTGATATTTTCCTCCCCCTCGCTTCTACCACAGTTTTTTCCGTCATGGACGGCCCAAAGAATGTCATGCAGCCGCGTATCCGGCCCGCCCAGGACGAAAATCCCATTTCTGTCATGATTTTTTGTCATAGAAGTAGGAGCCCACCACATCTATGATGATACCGGGTTTTGTCACAATTATCGTCATAGAAGTGTTATAAGCATGACAATTTTTTTGTTTGGACCAAAATTTCACTGATGTGTCTTTTTTGTAGTGCTTGGTTCTCTAACTGAGGGAAATACTTATCTCTACTTTGCTGCAGCATCCTTTCCTCTTCAAGGGAAAAACCAACACAAGCTCAAGAAGTAGCAGTTATCATTCCTACCTGAGTTGCTCAAGAATCTGATGTGATGGATATCTTTCTGAACAATCATGACAAAGAGAATGTCGTGCCCGAGAAACATGCCTCTAAAGAGAAAGTTGACGAAGAGATTGAGGTAGAAAAGGTTGTTTCATCGCCTCTGAAGGATATGCAAGCTGAGCCCTCTGGATCCATCAAGGAGGATGATAAGGTTGAGGGGGAGAAAGTTGCTTCCTAAAGAAATACCACCATGGTCTCCTCATCTGGTGCCCCCACCCATATGGAGGTTGATCTCGCTCCAGGTTATTCGGCTTCATAGCCAGGACATGAAGAAAACAAAGATGAAGATCCCATGGCTCACGAGCCAGTTTTGCCTCAGCAAGATGTACCACCAGTTTTGCCTCAGCAGACTGAAGGAGAAGCTGTAGTGACCCAGGTGATCGAAGAAGTTGTCGTAACTCCCTGATACGTCTCCAACGTATCTACTTTTCCAAACACTTTTGGCCTTGTTTTGGACTCTAACTTGCATGATTTGAATGGAACTAACCCGGACTGACGCTCATTTCAGCAGAATTGCCATGGTGTTATTTTTGTGCAGAATAAGTTCTCGGAATGACCTGAAACTTCCTGTAGATAACTTTTGGAATTAATAAATAATATTGGCGAAAGAATCAGCACCATGGGGCCCACACCCTAGCCACAAGAGTGGGGACGCACCCTCCAACCTTGTGGGCCCCCTGGACCTCCACCGACCTCAACTCCAACTCCATATATTCTCTTTCGGGGAGAAAAAATCAAAGAGAAGGATTCATCGCGTTTTATGATACGGAGCCGCCGCCGAGCCCTGTTCTTCCTCGGGAGGGCTGATCTGGAGTCAGTTTTGGGCTCCGGAGAGGGGAATCCGTCGCCATCGTCATCATCAACCATCTTCCATCACCAATTTCATGATGCTCACCGCCGTGCATGAGTAATTCTGTTGTAGGCTTGCTGGACCATGATGGGTTGGATTAGATTTACCATGTAATCGAGTTAGTTTTGTTAGTGTTTGATCCCTAGTATCCACTATGTTCTAAGATTGATGTTGCTATGACTTTGCTATGCCTAATGCTTGTCACTAGGGCCCGAGTGCCATGATTTCAGATCTGAACCTATTATGTTTTCATGAATATATTTGTGTTCTTGATCCGATATTGCAAGATATTGTCACCTACTACGTGTTATGATCCGGCAACCCCGGAGTGACAATAGTCGGGACCACTCCCGGTGATGACCGTAGTTTGAGGAGTTCATGTATTCACTAAGTGCTAATGTTTTGGTCCAGTACTCTATTAAAAAGAGGCCTTAATATCCCTTCGTTTCCAATAGGACCCCGCTGCCACGGTAGGGTAGGACGAAAGATGTCATGCAAGTTCTTTTCCATAAGCACGTACGAATATTCGGAATACATGCCTACATTACATTGAAGAACTAGAGCTAGTTCTGTGTCACCCTATGTTATAACCGTTGCATGATGAATGCCATCCGACATAATTATCCATCATCGATCCATTGCCTATGAGCTTTTCACATATTGATCTTTGCTCCATTACTTTTCCATTGCCACTATTACGATTGCTACAAAACTGCTACTGTTACTTTTGCCACTGTTACCGTTACTTCCATACTACTTTGCTACTAAATATTTTGCTGCAGATGTTAAGTCTTTCAGGTGTGGTTGAATTGAAAAGTCAGCTGCTAATACTTGAGAATATTCTTTGGCTCCCCTTGTGCCGAATCAATAAATTTGGGTTGAATACTCTACCCTCGAAAATTGTTGCGATGCCCTATACTTGTGGGTTATCAAGACCTTTTTCTGGCGCTGTTGCCGGGGATCATAGCTCTATTTTTGAGTTACTTGGGATTTATATCTATTGATCACTATGAGGAACTTGAAAGATCAAAGAACTAAGATTTTCCCCTCAACTACGAGGGGAGGTAAGGAACTGCCATCTAGCTCTACACTTGATTCTCCTTCTATTTTGAGTAAACTTGCAACACCTACACCTGCTATTGATTTCGATATGTCACATGTTATTGATGATGCCACTTCTGCTATGCATGATGCTTATGATGATACTAATTCTGTGCTTGATAATACTATGCCATTAGGTCAATTTCCTGATGAACAACTTGCTAGGGTTAGAGAGAATGAAATTACTGAAACCGATGATATTATTGAAACTGATGATTATGATTCTCCCCCTAGATATGAATTGCCTGTTGTTCCTGAGGGTTATGTTATGGATGAAGAAACTGCCAGAGACTTCTTTGCTTGCAATGATAGAGAGAATCTTAAGAAACTGTTAGCTAAGGTAAAAGAAAAATCCTTGAATGCTAGAATGAAATATGATCCCGCTTTTGCTACTTCACCTATATTTGTTACTAATAAGGATTAAGAATTCTCTGTCGATCCTGAAGTTAATGACTTTGGTTGAATCTAATCCTTTTCATGGTTATGAATCTAAAACTGTTGTGGCACATCTTACTAAATTAAATGATATAGCCACCCTATTTGCTCATGAGGAAAAAAATCTCCTATTATTATATTCTCAAATTGTTTCCTTTCTCGTTAGAGGGTGATGCTAAGATATGGTTTAATTCTCTTGCTCCTGGTTGTGTGCATAGTCCCCAGGATATAATTTATCACTTCTCTCAAAAATATTTCCCTGCTCATAAGAAAAAAGCTGCTTTAAAGGAATTATTTAATTTTGTGCAAATTGAAGAAAAGAGTCTCCCACAAGCTTGGTGGAGGCTTCTCCAATTACCTAATGCTTTGCCTGATCATCCTCTCAAGAAAAATGAAATACTTGATATATTTTATAATGGACTAACCGATGCTTACAGAGACCACCTGCATAGTTGTGCTGGTTGTGTTTTCAGGGAAAGAACTGTTGACCAAGCTGAATTGCTATTGAATAATGAAAATGATTGGACAATTCACAAACCAATTCCATAGCCAACTCCGAAGAAAATGGGTATTCTATTTCTCAGTCCTGAAGATATGCAAGAGGCAAAGAAATCTATGAAAGAAAAAGGTATTCAAGCTTAAGATGTTAAAAATCTACCACCTATTGAAGAAATACATGGTCTCGATAACCCGACACGGGTAGTAGAGGTAAACTCTCTCTGTAGATTTCATGAAGGTGATATTCCTTATTATAAATATGCTAGACAATGCTTAGACGAGTTTGATAA
Source organism: Triticum aestivum (assembly GCF_018294505.1). NCBI lineage: Eukaryota > Viridiplantae > Streptophyta > Magnoliopsida > Poales > Poaceae > Triticum > Triticum aestivum. The sequence goes on along the minus strand of NC_057806.1, from coordinate 386,821,910 downwards.
TTTTATTATTAAACAAGAGAACTTCAAAGCTTATGTTAGTAGACAATTGAAAAGTAATGCTTACATGCTTGACCACTTGGATGATTATATGAGTAGAACCGTTAATGATCTTAAGCTTATTAGTAAACATGCTTCCTTGGTTACAACTCAAGTAGAACAAGTACTTAAGGCTCGAGATGATTTGCTTAATGAGTTGAATAATAAGAACAATGATAATGCTGTTAGGGTTATGACTAGAGGTGGTAAGATGACCCAGGAACCTTTGAATCCTGAAGGCCATTCTAAGAGAATTGAGCAAGATTCTCAGAGAACTAATACTGATGCACCTAGTCCTCGTACTAAAAAGAAAATGAAAAAGAAAACTGATAGGACTTTGCATGCTAGTGAATGATACGTCTCCAACGTATCTACTTTTCCAAACACTTTTGCCCTTGTTTTGGACTCTAACTTGCATGATTTGAATGGAACTAACTTGCACTGACGCTGTTTTCAGCAGAATTGCCATGGTATTATTTTTGGGCAAAAATAAAAGTTCTCGGATTGACCTGAAAATCCACAGAGACACATTTTGGAATTAATCAAAAATACTGGCAAAAGAATCAGCATCAGGGGGCCCACACCCTGTCCATGAGGGTGCAGGGCGCCCCCCCGGGGCGCGCCCCTACCTCGTGGGCCCCCTGAGACTCCATTGACCTCAACTCCAACTCTATATATTCACATTCGAAGAAAAAAATCAGAGAGAAGGATTCATCGCGTGTTACAATATGGAGCCGCCTCCAAGCCCTAATCTTCATCGGGAGGGCTGATCTGGAGTCCGCTCGGGGTTTCGGAGAGGGGAATCCGTCGCCATCATCAGCATCAACCTTCCTCCATCACCAATTTCATGATGTTCTCCGCCGTGCGTGAGTAATCCCATCGTAGGATTGCTGGACGGTGATGGGTTGGATGGGATTTACCACGTAATGAGTTAGTTTTGTTAGGTTGATCCCTCGTATCCATGTTCTAAGATTGATGTTGCTATGACTTTGCTATGCTTAATGCCTATCACTAGGGCCTGAGTGCCATGATTTCAGATCTGAACCTATTATGTTTTTATGAATATATGTGAGTTCTTGATCCTATCTTGCAAGTTCATAGTCACCTACTATGTGTTATGATCTGGTAACCCCGAAGTGACAATAATCGGGACCACTCCCGGTGATGACCATAGTGTGAGTAGTTCATGTATTTACTAAGTGTTAATGCTTTGGTATGGTACTCTATTAAAAGGAGGCCTTAATATCCCTTAGTTTCCAATAGGACCCCGCTACCACGGGAGGGTAGGACAAAAGATGTCATGCAAGTTCTTTTCCATAAGCACGTATGACTATATTCGGAATACATGCCTACATTACATTGATGAACTGGAGCTAGTTCTGTGTCACCCTATGTTATAATTGTTGCATGAGGAATCACATCCAACATAATTATCCATCAGTGATCCATTGCCTACGAGCTTTTCACATATTGATCTTTGCTTAGTTACTTTTTCCGTTGCCACCGTTACGATTGCTACAAAAGCTACTACTGTTACTTTTGCCACTGTTACCGTTACTTCCATACTACTTTGCTACTAAATACTTTGCTGTAGATATTAAGTCTTTCAGGTGTGGTTGAATTGACAACTCAACTGCTAACACTTGAGAATATTCTTTGGCTCCCCTTGTGTCGAATCAATAAATTTGGGTTGAATACTCTACCCTCAAAAACTATTGCGATCCCCTATACTTGTGGGTTATCAAGACCATTTTCTGGCGCCGTTGCCGGGGAACATAACTCTATTCTTTGAGTCACTTGGGATTTATATCTGTTGATCACTATGATGAACTTGAAAGATGAAAGAACCAAGATTTTTCCCTCAACTACGAGGGGAGGTAAGGAACTGCCATCTAGCTCTACACTTGATTCACCTTCTGGTATGAGTAAATTTGCGACACCTACACTTGTTATTGATTCTAATATGTCGCATGTTATTGATGATGCCACTTTTGCTATGCATGATGCTTATGATGAAACTACTTCTATGCTTGATAATACCGTGCCATTAGGTGAATTTCTTGATGAACAACTTGCTGGGGTTAGAGAGTATGAAATTATTGAAACAAATAATATTGATGAAAGTGATGATGAAGATTCTCCCCCTAGACATGAATTGCCTAATGTGCCTGAGGGTTATGTTATGGATGAAGAAACTGCTAGAGACCTTTTTGCTTGCAAAGATAGATATGATCTTAAGAAACTGTTAGCTAAGCTGAAAGAAAAGTCTTTGCATGCTAGAATGAAATATGACCCTACTTTTGCTACTTCACCTATCTGTATTTCTAATAAGGATTATGATTTCTCTATCGATCCCGAGTTGATTACTTTGGTTGAATCCGATCCCTTTTATGGCTATGAATCTGAAACTGTTGTGGCACATCTTACTAAATTGAATAATATAGCCACCCTATTCACTCATGAGGAAAAAAATTCATTATTACTATATCCTTAAGTTATTTCCGTTCTCATTAAAGGGTGATGCTAAAACATGGTTTAATTCACTTGCTCCTAGTTGTGTGCATAGTCCCCAAGATATGATTTGTTACTTCTCTGCTAAATATTTCCCTGCTCATAAGAAACAAGCTGCCTTAAGGGAAATATATAATTTTGTGTAAATTGAAGAAGAGATTCTCCCACAAGCTTGGGGGAGGATTCTCCGATTACTTAATGCTTTGCCTGATCATCCTCTCAAGAAAAATGAAATACTTGATATCTTTTATAATGGACTAACCGATGCTTCCAGAGATCACCTGGATAGTTGTGCTGGTTGTGCTTTCAGGGAAAGAACTGTTGAGCAAGCCAAATTTCTATTAAATAATATATTGAGTAATGATAATAATTGGACACTTCCTGAACCAACTGCTAAGCCAACTCTGAAGAAAAGGGGCATTCTATTTCTCAGTCGTGAAGATATGCAAGATGCAAAGAAATCTATGAAAGAAAAGGTATTAAAGTTGAAGATGTTAAGAATTACCACCTATTGAAGAATACATGGTCTTAATAAACCTACACAGGTATGTTAAAGGTAAATTCTCATCTATAGATTTGATGAAGGTGATTATTCCTCGTAATAAGTCTGCTAGCCAATGCTTGGATGAGTTTGATAATTTTATTGTTAAACAGGAAAACTTCAATGCTTATGTTGGTAGACAATTGAAACGTAATGCTTATATGATTGAACACTGGAGTGATTATATGTCTAGAGTTAAAGGTGACCTTAATCTTATCAGTAAACATGCTTCTATGGTTACCACTCAAGTAGAAAAAGTGTTTAAAGCACAAGATGATTTGCTCAATGAATTAAATAATAAGAAAAATGATAATGCTGTTAGAGTTGTGACTAGAGGCGGTAAAATGACTCATGAACCTTTGTATCCTGAGGGCCATCCTAAGAGAGAGTTGAGCAAGATTCTCAGAGAACTAATGTTGATGCGCCTAGTCCTTCTAAGAAGAATAAAAAGAAAAATGATAGGACTTTGCATACTTCTAGTGAACCTGTTGTTGACACACCTAAGAATCCCAATGATATTTCTGTTTCTGATGCTGAAACACAATCTGGTAATGAACATGAAACTAGTGATAATATTAATGATGATGTTCATGTTGATGCTCAACCTAGCAATAACAATGATGTAGAGATTGAACCTACTATTGATCTTGATAACCCACAATCAAAGAATCAACGTTATGATAAGAGAGACTTCGTTGCTAGGAAGAACGACAAAGAAAGAGAACCATGGGTTCAGAAACCCATTCCTTTTCCTCCTGAACCATCCAAGAAAAAGGATGATGAGGATTTCGAGCGCTTTGCTGAAATGATTAGACCTATCTTTTTGCGTATGTGTTTGACTAATATGCTTAAAATGAATCCTTATGCTAAGTATATGAAATATATTGTTACAAATAAAGGAAAGATACCGGAGGCTGAAATTTCCACTATGCTTGCCAATTATACTTTTAAAGGTGGAATATCTAAGAAACTAGGAGATCCAGGAGTACCAACTATACCATGCTCCATTAAAAGAAACTATGTTAAAACTGCTTTATGTGATCTTGGAGCCGGTGTTAGTGTTATGCCTCTCTCCTTATATCGTAGTCTTGATTTGAATAAGTTGACACCTACTGAAATATCTGTCACATCCCTAGCTTAGCCTTTGCTTGCCCTTGCATGATCATCTTGTCATCATGTTTAAATTCATATGAAACTTGAAATGAGGAAATTGAAAGCCTCGGAAATCATTTTAATAAAAGGGCAAGAAACCCTAAAATTGCAATCAGTAAATCCAAAATGCCCTAGAAATAGCTCTGACAATTTTGGCAAGAGTTATAAATCAAACCAAAATTTTGGAACATTTCTAAGGAATTATTTAGGCTCTGATTTTAAATCAATATTCTATTTGAATTTGGAGTTATATTCATAATATATAATGAATATATTTTCAAATGCCCTGAGATATTTTATGTATATGAGGAGTAGACCTTAAGTGACATAAAATTGTCCACGGGAGTTTTGGCACTGTTTTCAAATTTGTTTGAATTTGATTCAGTGGCAATTAAATAAAACAAAACAGAAGAAAAATTAAAAAAGAGCAGAAGACCTACCAGGCGCTTACCTGTCCAGCCTGGCCGGCCTGCTACTGTGCGGCCCAGCCCACAGTGCCGTGCTAGTCACCCTCAACCTCCTTCCAGGAGGATGAGAGGAGCGTCGCCACTGCGCGCGAGCACGCGCCCCGCCACCTCCTGCTTCCACCGCTGCCCCGACGCGCCCAGACGACACCACGACACCCTTGGCTCCCTCTCTCTCTTCTCCCTCACTTGTCGCCCTCTCTCCCCTCCTCTACTCTCTCTTCCCGAGCACCACCGAGCGGAGGTCGTCGCCGCCGACACCGTTCACCGCGGCCACCGGGCCTCCCCCGTCCGTCCAGTGTGTCTAGTGGCTCCGTCGTCGTCGTTTTCGTCTGCCAAGCCGAAGGAACCAAGCAGACCTGCCCTAAGACGAGTGGCTCGTCATCGTTCCCCTTCTCGGATGCCGGAGATCGCCGCCGACGCCCCGCCTGCTCCAGGCCTTCCCCGAGCCCGCTTCGGCATCCCCTGCACTCGATGTGAGCTCCGCCGCCTTTCCTCCTCCTCCCCGAGCTCGTTCCCATCTTATAGCCATGCCAGCCGCCATAACCGAGCGCCGCCGTCCTCCATGGTCGTTGCTCCCGCAGCCACCGTGCACCTCCACTCGAGCTTGTGCCTCCGGCGTGCTCCTGGAGCAACGTCGAGTCCAACGCAGCCTCTAGACAGCTTCCTCGTGCACTGGAACCACGCGGCCACACTTGCCCGAACTCCGGCGGCTGCAAAAGAGCTCGCCGCCGTCAACTCCGGCCACCCCAGCTCCAGTCGCTGCCACCAGTGGATGCGCCACTCCTCCAGCTCCCCGTAGAGCCAAACCCCGTCGCAAACCACCCTCTGTAGCGCCGTCCCGAGCCACTCCGGTGAGCCTCCGTCGCGTGTTTTGGTCGCCGCCGGCTGAACTCCGGCGAGGCTGACGTGGCACCATCATTAGGGGTTAATCACCCCACTAACTAAGCCCCTATGCCACCGACAACTAGGCCCCACCGGCTTAGTTAAACCACTAACAAAATTAGTTAGACTTAACTTAATCCCGGTGGACCCAGGCGTCAGATTTGACCCTGCTGACGTGGCCATTGACCAGGCCCACCTGCCAGCCACACAACACAGCCCTAGATCACTGATCAGTGGACCCCACTAGTCAGGTTTGACCTGGTCAGCCTCAGTTGACTCGCTGACGTCATGGTTGCACAATGCTGATGCAGTTAATAATGTTCTGGATTAAAAATAATCCAGAAAATTCTAGAAAATTTCCAAAACTTTGAAAAATCATAGAAATTAATCTATAGCTCCAAATGAAATAAATTATATATGAAAAATTATCAGGAAATTCAAGGAATCCATCTGTACCATTTTCATGCATGTTTGAGCAAGCTAACCTCACTGTTTAGGATGAAACATGATTAGGGCAAATTTCATAATAGGTTTGGAGTTGGAATTTGATATAGTTTTGAATTCCACTTCAATTAAAATGACTTTCTGTTGCATTAGCCCAAAACACATTCATATTGCCATGTCATAGCATGCATCATATTGTTGCATATCGTCATGTGTTGATTGTGCTCTTTCTCAGTTGCTGGTGTTTGTCCCCCCTCAGTAGACATTGATCCAGCGATGAATTTGATGACACCGATGAAGAGCTATACTATCTTCAGAAATGCCAGGCAAGCAAAACCCCCTTGATCATTCCGATACAATCCCACTCTCTCGCTCCTGCTCTCTTTTACTGCATTAGGACGACAACATTTCAACTGTTACATGTTGCGGTAGCTGAACCCTTTCCTCTGCTTGACCTTTCATTGCCACAGTAAATAGATTAAACCCACTAGCATGAGTAGGAGTTGTTTGAGCCCTGGTGTGCCTACTCATTCATGTTTGTTTGTCATGCCTGCTACTGCTTATAGTTGAGACAGGTCTGATTCATCGGGGTTGAATTGGAATGTGGTGAACATGTCCTACTGTTGAGAGCAAAGTGTGTGAACACGATTTGGTAAAGGTAGTGGTGAGAGGCCATGTAGGAGTACATGGTGGGTTGTCTCATTGCAGCCGTCCTTAGGAACTGAGTTCTGTGTTTGTGATCCATGAACAGCTACTACCATGCATTGGAATGCTTAAGTGCCCCTCTCGACTTATTAATCAACTTGATCTCTGTCCAGGAGTTGCAACTAGTTTCTGGTGTTTGCAGGTAGTGTTAGTAGTCTACCAAGGGGCACCCGATACAGGTGGGCTTGGGATAGACTAGGCACCGTGGCCCGGTGTACCAAGTGGCACCCGGATGGTTGGCTTGGGAACCCTGTACACATCGTTTGGGGTCGTGAGCGACACCCCAGTCGGATCTCCTTGCGGATGGAACCCGAATAGGCGATAAACCTGGACTAGAGACTTGTTGGTTAGTTAGGTCGTGGCCGACTCCCTCGCCAGGCTTCCGCTTGAAGGTTGCCGAGATACACAACGTGTACATGGTGGTAAGTGGCGAGAGTGTGTGTGAAGAAGTACACCCCTACAGGGTTATCATTATCTATTCGAATAGCCGGATTCCTTGGATATGGAAACTTGGACCCCTTGCATAGTTCATAGACAAGTGAAAATGGATACTCTAAAACTCGCAAGATAAGCGTGAGTGCTATGGATGGTGTTCTCGCAGGGAGATGGGAGCGGATCCATAGTGGTGTATTGGTATGGTGAATTTGTGGACTCGTGTGCGCCACCTCAAAAGAGTTACTTGCAGTCGTAGTTCAGGATAGCCACCGAGTCAAAGCTGGCTTGCTGCAGTTAAACTCCACCACCCCTTTGTTGATACCGATGCATATGTAGATAGTTCTGATGTAAGTCTTGCTGGGTACATTTGTACTCACGTTTGCTTAATTTATGTTTTTGCAGAGAGACTTCAGTCTCGCTAGTAGTTCCATGTGGACTTCGACGTTTAGCTTGTTACCTCAGCTACGATCTTGTACCCTTGGGAGGGTCTTGTAGATAGTCAGGCTCCTCAGCCTTCTTCATTTTTAGTTGTCTGTACTCAGACAAGTTAAGCTTCCGCATGTGCTTTGACTTGTATGCTCTGAATGTTGGGTCATGAGACCCATGTTTGTAATATCTCGCTCCTCGGAGCCTAATGAATAAATACTTGAGTCGTAGAGTTATGTTGTGGTGCCATGTTGTATTTGCACATATCGAGCATATTGTGTGTATGATTGAAATGCTTGGTATGTGTGGGATCCACAACCTAGTTGTTTATCCTTGGTAGCCTCTCTTATGGGGAAATGTAGTCTTGTGCTTCCATGAGCCATAGTAGTCCGCTACAGCCGGGTTCACCGGAGTCCTGCTAGCCCAGCACTACTGCTCCGGAACACTTGACTGGCCGACATGTGATTCACTTCGTTCCTGTGTCTGTCCCTTCGGGGAAATGTCACACGGTGACATCCGGAGTCCTGTTAGCCCAGTGCTAGAGCCCGGATCCGCACGCTGCTGACCGACATGCTCGATGTTGATTCATGTATGCCTGTCCCCGTAAGTTAGTGCCACTTTGGGTTCATGACTAGTCATGTCGGCCCGGGTTCTCTGTCATATGGATGTTAGCGACACTATCATATACGTGAGCCAAAAGGCGCAAACGGTCCCGGGCCATGGTAAGGCGACACCCGTGGGAATACCGTGCGTGAGGCCGCAAAGTGATATGATGTGTTACCGGGTAGATCGATGTGACTTGGAATCGGGGTCCTGACAATATCTTTGCAAATGGCCGATAAATCAACTGCTATACCTATCGGTATCTGTGAGGATGTGCCTGCTGTGGTTGCAAACATTACTATTTTAATGGACTTTGTTATTCTTGATATTCCCGAGGACGATAGTATGTCGATTATCCTTGGTAGGCCCTTTTGAATACTGCTGGGGCTGTTATTGATTGCAACAAAGGCAATGTCACTTTTCATGTTAATGCTAATGAGCATACGGTACACTTTTCGAGGAAACAACCTCAAGTCCATAGTATCAATTCTATTGGAAAAATTTCAACAATTACTATTGGAGGTTTTGATTTCCCTCTTCCTACTGTCAAGAAGAAATATGATATTCTTATTGTTGGGGACATGCATATCCCTGTTGAGCTAACCTAGTGTTATTCAAAAATTCTCCGGTTTCATGTTATTCGGAAAGAGTTTGTTAACAAGACTTGATCAACCTTGTTAGGGGATTCCTTTTGATGAGCATGAGATGGATGAAGTTAGAAAGCACAATTCTCTATACCCTCCTTTTACTTTCTATTATTTAGATTAAATAAAGCAAAAATAGTACTTTCCGTCTGTTTTCTGAATTATCCTTGCAATAAAAATACCCCAAAAATAAAAGTTCTCCAAACGTCCTGAAAATTAAATATGATTTTATGTAGAATATTTAAGAATTTCTGGCACTGAGAACACACCAGGGGCCTCACCATTTGGCCACGAGGGTGCAGGGCGCGCCCCCTGCCTCGTGGACCCCACGTGGACCCCTCCACTTATTCCAGCACCCACTCACTTCGTCTTCCTCCAGAAAAAATCCTCCCACAGCTCAAACCCGTGTTCTAGCTCATCTTGCTGCCACTTTCGATCTCTTTGCTCAAAGCTCCATTCACAAAACTGTTTGGGGAGATTGTTCTTTGGTATGTGACTCCTCCAATGGTCCAATTAGTTTTGGATCTAGTGCTTTATTTATTGCAAATTTTTGCTTCTAAGGTGACCCTATTCTTGAGCTTGCATGTCAAATTTATATGGTCCAAAGTAGTTTTAATGCATGATATAGCCTATAGGCACTTGTGGGAGTAGTTGCTATCAATTTTGTTGAGTCTGGTTTACTTTTATCGTGAGTCACTAAAAATTTCAGAAATTTTTAGAGGTAGAAAATTTTGAAAAGATTGTTGAGGGGCTCTTCGAGACGAAGTTCGAAGGATAAGCAGAATGAGTAGAATAAAAAGCCCATATATAATCTTCCTCGCACTACGGAGGTTCGGGCGTGTGAATGGCCTTGTGATGCATTCTTGAGAGCTGCTGGAATTCATGATGACTTCTATTACTTGGCTGAGAATGCAGGCCTCACCGACTTCCTCCACGACCAGCGCGAACAATATCTCCTACTCACTAATATTTTCGTGCAAATTTTTTATTTCCATGCTAAGAAATCACCACCTTCAGTGGAGTTTCACTTATATGATGAGGTTAAGGAGATGTCACTCCATGAGTTTTGTCGGGTCTGCAAGATACCCTTTGAGGGAAGCATCGAGGAACCACATCATAGTGATGTGGATGGGTTTATTGATAAAATTGCTGTAGGAGAAACTAGGAAAGTTTTCGATGCAAGAATTACTAGTATACATTTTCCTGTTCTACATTACTTTGCAATATTTTCTAGTAGATGCTTAATTGGTCGCGAGAACAGTGGAAATCTTAGTTCTCCTGATATTGTCATTTTGCGCCATGCTTTCTTTCATGATATAAATTTCAGCTTAGGCGCTATTGTTGCTAAACGATTAAATCTGAACCGTACAAGGGGCCCCATCTTCGGAGGCGTCTTTGCGTCACGCCTTGCTGAACACTTTGAGATACCTATTAGGCATTATGAGAAAGAGGAAAAGTTGTTGCCCCTTGTTTTTCTAGATTATAAGAGTATGGTAGAACATGATTTTATTGTTAAAAATAAGAAGAAGATGCTTAAATATAATTTGATATTTGATAAAACTCACAATGAGATTATTACCTTGCCTACACCCTCTTTGTTTAACATACTTTCACGCACGTACCTCATCTTGCCAGAGGCCATTTATGCATATTGGAGGCTGACACAAGTTCGAGAGCTTGAGCCTGAGCCACCACTTGACCCTTATCGACAGTTTGTCTATCAGTGGGATCTGGAGGAGATCGCCAACCAGTGTCATCCTGAGGACCCTCGTCAGTACACCGGAGAGAGTAGCTTCGATCCGTGGGCATAGACCAACTTAGGCCAAAGTCCTAAGCTTGGGGGAGTATGTATTTCTCACCGACATTATATTCATGTTCACACACTCATGCCAGTTGTCGGTGCTCATACTTTTTCATTGTACTATCCATGCTAGTTTATTTTTTGCTGAGCCTTCTTCTTGTGTGTTCGAAAAAACCTTAAGAAAAAAAATTAGTTGTAGCTTTTAGCTAGTTTACTTTCCATGCCTGTAGTAGTAGTAACTAAAAGAAAACCCAAAAAGATTTCTCGTTCTTCTTTTTCTTGTTGGGAGCTTTTCCGTGTAAATAGTTTTCTTTCTTTTCTTATTCTTTGGGGGTCGAGAGGAGAAGACCATGAAGAAAATGTTGAGTGGCTCTCATATGCACCATTGTTGATTTAACCAAGAGCCCATATTACCTTGTCTTCTCCCTTGTATTAAATGCTTGCAGATTCCAGCTTAGTCCAATGCACGTGCACTATTATTATTATCCACACCGTTCGGTCGTGCGAGTGAGAGGCAATAATGACAATATATGATGGACTGGTTGAGACGAGAGAAGCTGGTATGAACTCGACCTATCTTGTTTTTGTAAATATGATTAGTCCATCATTCCTGATTCATCCTATTATGAATGAAACATGTTTGCAATGACAATTAGAGATTATAGTTGCCCATGCCATGCTTAATTAGCTAGGAGTTTATAATTGTTTACCTTGCGTGCCAACATGCTATTAAAATGGTTGTGATGTGGTATGATAGGGTGGTATCCTCCTTTAAACGATTCGAGTGGCTTGACTTAGCACATGTTCACGCATGTAGTTGAAACAAAATCAACATAGCCTCCATGATATTTATGTTCATGGTGATTTATATCCTACTCATGCTTGCACTCATTGTTGATTAATCTTAATGCATGTTCATGACTGTTGTCACTCTCTAGTTGGTCGCTTCACAGTCTCTTTCTAGCCTTCACTTGTACTAAGTGGGAATACTGCTTGTGCATCCGCTTCCATAAACCCCAAGTTATTCCACATGAGTCCACCATACCTTCCTATAAGCGATATCTTCCTGCCATTCCAAGTAAATTTGTATCTGCCAAACTCTAAACCTTCAAATGAAATTCTGTTTTGTATGCTCGAATAGCTCATGTATCAACTAGGGTTGTCTATATCTTCCATGCTAGGTGGATTATTCTCACGATGAGTGGACTCGGCTCATCACTCATGATAAAATGGCTGGTACCAGTCCCATGTTCAAATCAAAATAATTGCAAACAAAACTCCCCGAGGATTGTTGTTAGTTGGAGGAACCCGTTGTTTCAGACAAGCCATGTATTGATGATTGTTGGTGGTGGGGGAGTATAAACTTTACCATTCTATTTGGGAACCGCCTATAATGTGTGTAGCGTGGAAGATATCGAGATCTCTTGGTTGTTATGTTGACAATGAAAGTATGCCACTCAAAATATTATTTATCTTTGTTTCAAAACTCGAGCTCTGGCACCTCTGCAAATCCCTGCTTCCCTCTGCAAAGGGCCTATCTATTTACTTTTATGTTGAGTCATCATCCTCTTATTAAAAAAGCAAAAGTTGGAGAGCACTGATGTCATTTGCATGCACTGCTATTAATTTACATTGAGTATGACAGTGACTGGATCTCTTTTACCATGAATTACAATGTCTAGTCAGTCCTTGATCTTCAGGGGTGCTCTGCATTTATGTTTTGCAGTCTCAGAAAGGGCTAGTGAGATAGCATCTTGTTATATCATGTTATGATTGTTTTGAGAAAGTGTTGTCATCCGAGATATATTATTATTGCTCGCTAGTTGAGTATGTCATTGATATGAGTAAACATGAGACCTAAATGTTATTGTGAATATGGTTAGTTCATAATCTTTGCTGAAAACTTGAATGCTGGCTTTGCATATTTGCAACAACAAGATCAAACAGAGTTTGTAAAAGTTTTTCTTTATCACTTTCAGTTTGTCAACTGAATTGCTTGAGGACAAGCAAAGGTTTAAGCTTGGGGGAGTTGATACATCTCCAACGTATCTACTTCTCCAAACACTTTTGCCCTTGTTTTGGACTCTAACTTGCATGATTTGAATGGAGCTAACCCGCACTGACACTGTTTTCAGCAGAATTGCCATGGTGTTGTTTTTGTGCAAAAATAAAAGTTCTCGGAATGTCCTGAAAATCCACGGAGACACATTTTGGAATTAATAAAAAATATTGGCGAAAGAATCAGCATCAGGGGGCCCACACCCTGTCCACGAGGCTGCAGGTCGCCCCCTGTGGCGTGCCCCCTGCCTTGTGCCCCCCTGAGACTCCACCGACCTCAACTCCAACTCTATATATTCACGTTCGGAGAGAAAAAAATCAAAGAGAAGGATTCATCGCGTTTTACGATACGGAGCCGCCGTCAAGCCCTAATCTTCATTGGGAGGGCTGATCTGGAGTCCATTTGGGGCTCCAGAGAGGGGAATCCGTCGCCATCGTCATCATCAACCTTCCTCTATCACCAATTTCTTGATGCTCTCCGCCGTGCGCCATTGTAGGCTTGCTAGAAGGTGATGGATTGGATGGGATTTACCATGTGATCGAGTTAGTTTTGTTAGGGTTTGATCCCTAGTATCCATTATGTTCTAAGATTGATGTTGCTATGACTTTGCTATGCCTAATGCTTGTCACTCGGGCACGAGTGCCATGATTTCAGATCTGAATCTATTATGTTTTCATGAATATATGTGAGTTCTTGATCCTATCTTGCAAGTCAATAGTTATCGATGTCAAAACCGGCGGATCTCGGGTAGGGGGTCCCAAACTGTGCGTCTAAGGTCGATGGTAACATGAGACAGGGGACACAATGTTTTACCCAGGTTCGTGCCCTCTCTATGGAGGTAATACCCTATGTCCTGCTTGATTGATCTTGATGAATATGAGTATTACAAGAGTTGATCTACCATGAGATCGTAATGGCTAAACCCTAGAGGCCTAGCTTGTATGGTTATGATAAGGTATATCCTCCGGACTAAGTCCTTCGGTTTATATAGACACCGGGAGGATCTAGGGTTACACAAGGTCGGTTACAAAGAAAGGAATCTACATATTTGGTCGCCAAGCTTGCCTCACACGCCAAGGAGAGTCCTATCCGGACACGGGTGCAGTCTTCGGTCTTTGTATCTTCACAGCCCATCAGTCCAGCCCATGGCTAACAGGCCGGACGCCCGAGGACCCCTTAGTCCAGGACTCCCTCAGTAGCCCCCGAACCAGGCTTCCTTGATGAGGTGTTCGGCGCGCAGATTGTCTTCGACATTGCAAGGCGGGTTCCTTGTAGCGACCCGACCCGAATGGATCAAGTCTCTGTGCTTAAGTGTCATCCTGGATCGGTATGCTGACACACACAGTACTCGAGGATTTATAACAGAGATAAATCACATGTAAAAGTAACGCAAATACTATTACCTCAATCCAAATAGCGGAAGTAACAAGGTTGTGGATTCCCATCAACACCAACGGCAAAGTTGAGTGTAGAAATCGTAACCCTAATGTATCACTTACTCGTCGTAAGAAATCCTGCAACATGAGACGTTGCAGCCACAGAGGGTCAGTACATTGAATGTACTAGCAAATTCACACTAGAGGATAATGATGAATAACAGCTATCACTACATGCATATATGGCTGGCGGAAAACCTCTATGGTTATAATGTTTTTGCGAAAAGCCAATTTTTCCCTACTGCAAAGGAATATATTTTATTTAACTACAAAGTTGGTTGAAAATATTGAGAAGGTTCCTCCAACTCAATCCCAAAATAATAATCATTAACCCGATCAAGTTGATTAAATAGAGTGTTGAGATCAACATGAATATCCAAAGACCAAAGACTCAAAATTGTCCATAACCGGGGACACGGCTAACCATGATTAGTTTATACACTCTGCAAAGGTTTGCGCACTTTTCCCCACAAGACTCGATCGCCTCTGTTTGATTTCCCGCACTACATGGTGTTTGAGAAACGGATGACCGAGACACAGTCTTTCAGAAACATTAACTCTCTACTCCGGGCAGACCATACCAAACCTACAACCCTCTACCTGCTGATCCACCTCTTCAAGAGCTTCACATAACTTACTCAACTATGCTAGAGCCCATAATAGCTTGTGGCTGCACACGGAAGTTTCTAGCATGAATAGTCTTATGATCCCTTTGAGCCTGGGTGGCGGTCCATAGGAAAATCACACAGGTACTCCGGGATTTCCAAAAATACAGGCAACACTAGGTACTCCAGGTGCCTCAATCCACCCAGATGTGTATTTAAGTTGCCACCTTAAGTTGAACCATTAATTAACAATCTCACATCTGTCATGGATTTCACTCACCCAAACCACGTCTACGAGCATAGCATAGCAAATAAGCAACGCGTAGAAGTAACTCCCAAGGGTTTGAATGTAATAGGGTAATAGGTTCTACCTCATCAACTACTTCCCAACCCGCATGTTAATGACATCCTAATCATGCAATGTTTGAGGATTGGAACTAATGCATAAAAACTGGGTGATAAAAGCGATATGATCAAAGTGTTAACTTGCCTGCAATGTTGATGTAGATGATTCGCACTCATAACTCTTGATAGCTCTACTTGTCACACTCCGGTCAATTTATCGTAAGAAAGCAATAGTAACCATACATAAGCAATCACTCAAAAGATCAGAAAGATCGAAGAAGACAATTTGGAGAACATCAAAACCAAGCAAATAACTCTTGCAACATAAAACAATTTCTAACAGTACCAAAATTATATGAATTTGGCCTTATCAGAAAGTTTAGGTCAAGAGCTTCAATTTGCAAAAAGAATCAACTCAAACGGAGCTACAAAACTCAAGTTATGATCAAACGAAGTTTGAATTCAAATCTGATCTAATTAAAATTTTAAAATTTCAAAAACATGTTTGAGTTGGATTAATGGATAGAGGATATCATAACGAAGAGGTGGGCGTTGGTTTCGTTGGATTTGGACAAATGAGTAAAAAGATGTGGTCGTTTGAATCACATGGACTAATCTGTAAAAGAAACTACTACAAATAGGTCCCTGGACAGAAAACTAAAGAAATAAAAGAAAAAACTAAATAGTGAACGTTCGTTACCGATTGCTAACGAACGAAAATCGTTCGCTACCGAACTCTAGCTAACGAACGCTCGCAAAATAACTAACCTAATATATAAAAACCGTTCTAAAAGAAAAACCGATATATATATATATATATAAAACCAAAGAAAACCGGGGTAGGTTAACTCGGTTTATACCGGTTCGAGGAAAAACTCCGGCTGCGGCGGCGGTTAACTCCGGCGGGCGGCGCAGCGAGACGGCGGCTCCGGCGCGGCAGCAGGCGACGGCGGATGTGGCGCGGGACTGCAACGGCAGCGTGGCAGCGAGGCGAGCAGGTGGGGCGCGGCGCGGTGGCGGTGGTGTAGCGGCGATGAGCACAAGCGGCGACGGTGTTCGGCGGCAGCGGCGGATCTGGCCGTGGCGGCGGCGATGCGAGAGCAGGGGAGGAGAGAGAGGGGGCGAGGGGCGGCGGGGTTGGCCTTATAAGGGCGAGGGGAGGGGACGTGGTGGCGTGGAGGAGGGGAAAGGGAGGCGGCGGCGGTTTCCGCATGAGGCACGACAGCGGCGATGGCGTGCGGGAGGCGGAGTCGGGGACGAAGGCGGCGGCGCACTGGGCCTTGGCCTGGCTTCGGCTGGGCCGGCCCAGTCAGCGAAAGTTCTTTTAAAAAACATTTTCCAGACGAATAAAAATAATAAAAGCAAAAGAAAAATATATTATATAGGCATATAATATATCAAATTTTTCAGAAAAAGATTTTCTATGACATGAACATTTTTCTAGAGTCAAATAAAATTCTTACAAATTCAGATAAAACAAAGAGTGCTACTGGTCTATTAAAATCCAACAAAAATCATTTTAAAAATACCAAAATGAATTCAAATTTATTTATCTCCAATTTTCTGATGTAGGGAATCATGTTACCCTATTTTCCATATATTTTATTATTGGAGAAGAATAATTTGAATAAAACTCAAACAATTCCAAATTGAAAATAATTTCAAAAGGACTTTGAATTTGATCCTTGAAACTCCCAACTCATATTTCATAAATTGAAGAAGTCATTTTATCTCCTCTCAAGAAAATCATTGAGTTGCTTAAAGTTTCTGAATTGGAAATATTTTCCAAATGAAATTCAAATATTTTCAACACCCCTTGTCATTTAAATAATGGAAGAAGTCATGCCATCTTCTCTCTTGGGTTTCGTGATGAAAAAGTATTTGAATTCACCGAGAGCATAAATGCAAAAATGAAAGTTTGGGAAAGTCCTTTTATTCCCTCTCATTTAACTTTCAATTTTTTCGAATTTCACTCACTTTCAGTCAATCAATCAAACAGTCAATCAAATCTATCTATTTATTATGACATTCCAAAATTTAGAATTTTGGGATGTTACAAACCTACCACCCTTAAAATGAATCTCGTCCTCAAGATTCGGAGAGGCTAGCAAGAAAAGGTTAGGGTTTGAGGGTCTCCTCAAAATCCATCAATCATCACCGGGGTCTGGGGTGCTACCACCCTTAGAAACATCGTTACCCTTAGAAACATCGTTACGGTCCCATCAATACTCATATACTCCATCCTTATTCTTGATAGGGCCGGTCTTCTCAGATCGTAAGGATAATTCCTTATCTGGGCTCTTTCGGTAGTGGCATAACCTTTACCACAATTCTTCTGTCTTTCATCTAGGTAAGGTTCTCCCGAGACTGGGTCTTCTTAGCTGACGAGTCTGGCGCCAATACTAATCAACTATCGATATCTCATGGTGGTAATCCAATTATGGTTTCTCCTGCAGGAAATGGGTCTGGGTTGATCCTCACCGTATAACCTACGGTTGGCAAAAACTTCCTTGTACAAGGGAAAAATACCTATACCATTCTAAGGCTTAAACAAGGTTTTGATCATCGCGCTCTACTATAGGTAAGTCACTCAGATTTACCATCCCATATATCAAGGCGAACAATAAGAGTAAGTCGGTATGGTGATCAATCTATCTCGCACCCAAATCATTACCCTATATACGGTTTAGTGAATCTCGCATTCTAACACTCGGTCATCCTCACAAGCATTGCAGAATTTCTCTTGTCGACGAACCAAGTTCGGATATATCCATAGATTCTACAAGCCAGACAAACATCTATAATTCCTTCACAACTCTCAGGTTTTGCGTTACTCCTATAAAATTGTCTGCCAATAAACGTCGTATCTTCCTCCAGGGTTTTTCCTTCAGCAAGAATGTGCTTGCTTCTTGGCAGGTCCTGGGGCCTGTGGGTTATGGCCCATCTCATAACTTGTAGTCCTTGAACTTATCATCGGGCAACTGATCATTATTCCAACTTCCAACTTCCTAGTATTCTTAAATCCATCCAATTGTACTGTCTTCCTTCCTTCTATTGGCACCAAACTAGGACATGATTACCCAGACTCATCATGGAGTTTCCATTTATCCATATTTCTGACATCATACCTCCTTTATATCCAATAGTAATTTATCTCTTCATCCTCGTGGGATATCCCTCATACCGAGATAAAAACTTATACTTATGAAGTCCATATTCCACTTCGTGGAACATCATTATCCTTTCCAGGGTCAAGCGTCCTTACAGGGGAATATTGGCCATCTCTGCATGGCACTTCTTCAACTGGGAAACGTGAAACACATCATGAACTCCTGACAGTCCTTCGGGTGACTCCAACTTGTTGGCCACTTCTCCCATACGCTCCAAAACTCAGTATGGTCCTACAAATCTCGGGGCTAACTTTTCCTTAACTCCAAATCGTTTAACTCCTCATAGAGGGGACACACGAAGACATGCTCTGTCTCCAATTTCATGTACTACCTCCTTGCATTTTTTAGTCTACATAACTCTTCTGCCTGGACTGAGCTACCTTCAGTCTATCTCGAATCAACTTAACATTCTCTTTTGACTCCTTGATCACATTTGATCCAAACAACTGACAGTCTCTAACTTCATCCCATACACTCTTGGGGTATCACACATATCGAGACAAAACTCGTATTCATTTTGTCCGAAATCCACTCAGTGGAGTATCCTTATCTTTTCCAGGGGTCAAGGGTTCTTACAGGTACTACCACCCTTAAAATCCACAAATCTTCCATAGACCATATTTCTCATATCCTCAAAAATGGTCAAAATCCTTCTTCATAGAGTAACAACTCATAAAATCCATATCAGTACCAACGATGCTAACTTTATTCATTCTAAAATGATTACAATCTCTCGCCTTTCCATTACATGTCTCAACTCAACACCTCAATATAAAAGAAAATGTTCTCACTTCTACTACCCCATTTCTTTTGTTGCAAACTCAACTATCTAGCACAAGTTTCCTTCTCCTTGGGGCATTCTCTGGCAAAGTGCCCTGCTCCATTACAACTAAAACATATTACTTCTGACAAGTCTCGAGGTTTCCTTTTTGGGCAACTGCTGAGGTAGTGCCCTGACTCCTTGCACCTGTAACATGTGATATGACTCAGGTCCTTCCTGGAATCCAATCTACTTCTCTTCCTAGACTTTTCCGTTCCAATCATGGATTCTATTTCTTGTGGGTCATACTCTACTTCCTCCGTCGGGAATTCTACTAGATCCCCATTCAAACAATTTTGGGAGATGTGTCCTTCTTCTCCACATGAATAGCAAGACTTAGTGCATGGTTTACTGGGGTCCTCTTTAGGTGTGTCCTCCACATCTTTCTTCATCACAATTTCTTCTAAAATTTCCATAAGGGCTCCTTTCATTACTTCTTTCTTCTGCTGTACGGTTCTTCGTACCATGGGGTAAATGTTACACTAAGCGGGATAGTGGGTAGTCCCTTCATGCAAGAAACAAGTAATCTGCCTAGTTGGGCATTCTTCAACTGGGTGACTTCCTTCACAATTAGGGCATTCATCCTTGTGTTCTTTATGGGTGTGTCCTATTTCTCCATAAATCTTGCATGCACAAGGTTTCTTCATATCCTTTCCATAAGGCTTCAACTTCTGGGACACAAGCCGAGACTTTGGCAGAGTCAACTTAAATTCTTTCCAAGTGGTTACTCCTTGCCATTCATTGATGGTTTGGTACATCCTCCACCAAGTAGCAGCACCTGTTTCAAAGCACTGGAGAGTATGCTGGGTCATATCATTTCCAACTATAGGGTTATTCTCCATGTGATCCTCCATGTTCTGAATCCATCGGTCTGTCTCCAATTGACTCATCGGTCTAGAAAATACAAGCTCATCTCCATTCATCCTCTATTGGGTCCAAGGGTTTTGGGGTGGGAAAGAGAGATGGAGAGGGATACACACAATACAAACAGAAGTTTTGAAAAGACAGATTTTATTTGTGGCCGTCGGGAAAAACATCAAACAAATGACAACTCACAAACATCGCATCTAACATAGGCATATAACAGGGGTTTGGTCTTCTAAAGGTCAATAAATCTTCAACGTCGCCAAACTCTTCTAGTTTTGTTCATATCTTCGATGGGCTTCTTTCGATCATGCTTGTCCTTCTCAAGTTCCTCTGCCAGATTTCTGTTGACGTGAAGTCTCTAGTGACATCCTTTAATATTTCTGAAGTTGCGTTCCAAACTTCTGGGTTTCAACATCCTTGGCATGAGCCATGGTCCTACTATCCTGCAGTTCCTGACAAATCTTCGATATCTCGAGGTTGTAGCTCCTCCAGCTTGGCTACTTTCAGCTTCTGGTTCCCGAGTTCTTCACGAAATGCGTCCTTGTCTAATACGGCTTCCTGGAGCTCCATCTTAAAATTCTTGATGTACTACTCCAGATCTTGGTGATACACCAGCTAAGTTTAAAACTTCATCTTTTGCTGATTAGGTGTTCCATTAGCCCTTTGTCAACCAATCCTTCCAACGGAATGCATGCTTAACTTAGCACGGTGGCAATAGCATAAGCAGGTGTTAAAATCTTGGATAGCCGTGTTTCTGCTCTTGCCACTTCCATGAGCTATCATTCCATAATTGATATCTCCTGCCTTAGGGTTTTCTTGACAACACTTTGAGTTCTCATGCTCCATGTTCCGGTCTTTCTCTGATACACCTTGATCTCGGGTATTGACGGCTTCCATAGTCTAAAAAATTCCAATAGGGTAGCCTTCCTAGGTCATACAAATCTAGAAATTCTACAGGGCCTTCAAATTCCCCTAGTCTTCAGAGTCTTCAACCGTTGTAGTTTCCATCATTATAATATACGGTAAAATCCTCTTCATTCCGATGTGGTCTTAGTGGTCCCATATCTTGTACTTGTTGGAGTGGCCTCATCAGTCGAATCTTCGAGTGGTCAAAAGGGGAAAAGGGTATAGTCTCACTAAAAAGGAATTTTTGAATAAGCTCAGAAGAGAAGAGAAGTAAAAGATCTTTTGAAAATGAAGTTGTAGAGAAAATCTTTCCTATGGGCTTGCCAGTTTCTAGGGGTCACGTCCTACAGTCAACATGTGCTCTGATACCATCTTGTAGTGACCCGACCCGAATGGATCAAGTCTCTGTGCTTAAGTGTCATTGCTGGATTGGTATGCTGACACACACAGTACTCGAGGATTTATAACAGAGGTAAATCACATGTAAAAGTAACGCAAATACTATTACCTCAATCCAAATAGCAGAAGTAACAAGGTTGTGGATTCCCATCAACACCAATGGCTAAGTTGAGTCTAGAAATCGTAACCCTAACATGAATATCCAAAGACCAAAGACTCAAAATTGTCCATAACCGGGGACACGGCTAACCATGATTAGTTTATACACTCTGCAGAGGTTTGCGCACTTTTCCCCACAAGACTCGATCGCCTCCGTTTGATTTCTCGCAATACATGGTGTTTGAAAAACAGATGACCGAGACACAGTCTTTCAGAAACATTAACTCTCTACTCCGGGCAGACCATACCAAACCTACAACCCTCTACCTGCTGATCCACCTCTTCAAGAGCTTCACGTAACTTACTCAACTATGCTAGAGCCCATAATAGCTTGTGGCTGCACACAGAATTTTCTAGCATGAATAGTCTTATGATCCCTTTGAGCCTGGGTGGCGGTCCATAGGAAAATCACACGGGTACTCCGGGATTTCCAAAAATACAGGCAGCGCTGGGTACTCCAGGTGCCTCAATCCACCCAGATGTGTATTTAAGTTGCCACCTTAAGTTGAACCATTAATTAACAATCTCACATCTGTCATGGATTTCACTCACCCAAACCACATCTACGAGCATAGCATAGCAAATAAGCAACGCGTAGAAGTAACTCCCAAGGGTTTGAATGTAACAGGGTAATAGGTTCTACCTCATCAACTACTTCCCAACCCACATGTTAATGACATCCTAATCATGCAATGTTTGAGGATTGGAACTAATGCATAAAAACTGGGTGATAAAAGTGATATGATCAAAGTGTGAACTTGCCTGCAATGTTGATGTAGATGATTCGCACTCATAACTCTTGATATCTCTACTCGTCATACTCCGGTCAATCTATCGTAAGCAAGCAATAGTAACCGCACATAAGCAATCACTCAAAAGATCAGAAAGATCGAAGAAGACAATTCAGAAAACATCAAAACCAAGAAAATAACTCTTGCAACATAAAACAATTTCTAACAGTACCAAAATTATATGAATTTGGTCTTATCAGAAAGTTTAGGTCAAGAGCTTCGATTTGCAAAAAGAATCAACTCAAACGGAGCTACGAAACTCAAGTTATGATCAAACGAAGTTTGAATTCAAATCTGATCTAATTCAAATTTTAAAATGTCAAAAACATATTTGAGTTGGATTAATGGATAGAGGATATCATAACTAAGAGGTGGGCGTTGGTTTCGTTGGATTTGGACAAATGAGTAAAAAGATGCGGTCGTTTGAAGCACATGGACTAATATGTAAAAGAAACTACTACAAATAGGTCCCTGGATAGAAAACTAAAGAAATAAAAGAAAAAACTAAATAGTGAACGTTCGTTACCGATTGCTAATGAACAAAAATCGTTCACTACCGAACTCTAGCTAACGAACGCTCACAAAATAACTAACCTAATATATAAAAACCATTCTAAACGAAAAACCGAAGAAACACTGGGGTAGGTTAACTCGGTTTATACCGGTTTGAGGAAAAAGTCCGGCGGCGGCAGCGGTTAACTCTGGTGGGCGGCGCGGCGAGATGGCGGCTCCGGCGCGGAAACATGCGACGTCGGATGTGGCGCGGGACTGCAACGGCAGCACGGCAGCGAGGCGAGCAGGCGGGGCGCAGTGGCGGTGGTGCAGCGGCGGTGAGCGCAAGCAGCGGCGGCATTCGGCGGCAGCGGTAGATCTAGCCGCAGCGGCGGCGATGCGAGAGCGGGGGAGGAGAGAGAGGGGGCGAGGGGCGGCGGGGTTGGCCTTATAAGGGCGAGGGGAGGGGACGTGGTGGCGTGGAGGAGGGGAAAGGGAGGCGGTGGCGGTTTCCGCATGAGGCACGGCGGCGGCGATGGCATGCAGGAGGCAGAGTCGGGGACGAAGGCGGCGGCGCGCTGGGCCTTGGCCTGTCTTCGGCTGGGCCGGCCCAGTCGGCGAAAGTTCTTTAAAAAAACATTTTCCAAATGAATAAAAATAATAAAAGCAAAATAAAAAAATATATTATATAGGCATATAATATATCAAATTTTTCAGAAAAATATTTTCTACGACATGAACATTTTTCTAGAGTCAAATAAAGTTCATACAAATTCAGATAAAACAAAGAGTGCTACTTGTCTATTAAAATCCAACAAAAATCATTTTAAAAATACCAAAATGAATTCAAATTTATTTATCTCCAATTTTCTGATGTAGGGAATCATGTTACCCTATTTTCCATATATTTTATTTTTGGAGAAAAATAATTTGAATAAAACTCAAACAATTCCAAATTGAAAATAATTTCAAAAGGACTTTGAATTTGATCCTTGAAACTCCCAACTCATATTTCATAATTTGAAGAAGTCATTTTATCTCCTCTCGTGAAATCATTGAGTTGCTTAAAGTTTCTGAATTGGAAATATTTTCCAAATGAAATTCAAATATTTTCAACACCCCTTGTCATTTAAATAATGGAAGAAGTCATGTCATCTTCTCTCCAGGGTTTCGTGATGAAAAAGTATTTGAATTCATGGAGAGCATAAATGCAAAAATGAAAGTTTGGGAAAGTCCTTTTATTCCCTCTCATTTAACTTTCAAAAAGTTTCGAATTTCACTCACTTTCAGTCAATCAATCAAACATTCAATCAAATCTATCTATTTATTATAACATTCCAAAATTTAGAATTTTGGAATGTTACATTCCTCCTCCGACGTCTTCCAAGTAATGTATTCGGCTTTCAATTCAATGCCCCACCCCTCGGCTTCTGTGCATCGATGACTTCATCTTCCACGTGTCGGGCGAATGCAGACGGTGAGTGTATTTTTTGCAAATAACACCCCAGCCATGCAAGAAAGAGCTTATATTTAAAGAGATTGGGTCTCAGATCCATTTGGCACTACGCGGAGAAAACCCTGAGAGATTGCTAGGAAAGACCATTCCAACATGGCTAGCATTCCTAGCTCCTCCTCCCGTCCCGACCCAGAGAAAGGTGAGTGGGAGAGGTGCTTTGTGTCCCATAGCCAATTAGCGAAGTTGCAAACGCAGGCATTTCTCCCCCCTGCGGATCTGATCCCTGTTCGAGCAGGATTGGCTTCCTTCAATGGCAAAACCGAGGCGGAAGATTTCCCCAATCCATGTTCAGGGGAATGAGTGTGCTTCGTCCCCTATCTGCTGAGGGGTGTGGGATTTCCAATTCACCCATTCCTCCGAGGGCTTCTGGAGTATTATGGCCTCTAGCTACACAATTTTACCCCATCCTCCATCCTGCACATTGCGGGTTATGTCGCTTTATGCAAACTATTCCAGGGTTGTGAGGCCCATTTTGATCTGTGGAGAAGGTTTTTTTGTCTTGTCCCGTGCAACCACGAGGGATCGATATTCGAAGTGGGCGGGGCCGAAATATGGTGCATTGCTGAGACTGGATACCTATCGGGCACACCAAAGAAAGCTTCTGAAGAGTGGACCCCCGAATGGTTTTATATTGACGATGTTGCTCTTCCCGACCCAGTTCAGATGGGCCTCCCCGAATTTTCAAGTGCTCCATTGAAGAAACGCCATAGCTAGCGTCCTTGGAGCCTCGAGGCAGAGGATAGTGCAAAGATCAGTCTGCTGCTGGGTAAGATTAAGATGCTCGCCCAGTCTGGATTGTCAATAGTCGAGGTAATGGTGGTCTCCATAACACGGGGGGTCCAACCACTCCAATATAGAGGGCTACCCATGTGGCATTACAATGGGGAAGATGACGCCTCCCGCTACGGTCGGAAGGGCCCGAAAATTCCCGCCGCTCTAGCCAAAATATTGGCCAAACTGTATAAAGGGGAGCAGGAGGAGTTCACCCGTCTCCAAAATCAAGACGAGTTTTCCATGTACAATCCTCCTAGCTGGGTAAGCTCTAACTCCACTATTCGACTCCTCTCCCTGATTTTTTTGAAGGGCGGTATCTTATTCATTCATGACAGGAATGGTGAAAGGCTGTCGAGGGGATCCATGACCCTGCCCCTCAGCCGAAGAATCACAATCGGGATCTCCACCCCGGATATGAGGGAATCCGGACATATTCCCGGAGCTCAAAGATGGAGTTTTCTATCAAACGAGATATGACAGCACGGATGTACCCATCATCGCCGATTACCCCGGTCCTCTCCCTGCTTCTCATGTAAGTAATCAAGAGACACTTTGTCCGAGAGGGTTTTCTAATTCTTCCTCACTCACCGCACCATCCTGTGCTCAAAAGGGGAGGCGCTTGGCGCATCGTGCTGCCCTGGGGGAATCTCTAGAGAGAGCGGCTCCCGCGTCGGGCAGGCCTTCGAAGGGGAAGCCAAACAGAGATACGGTCGGGCCTTCCTTGAAGAGGTATAGGTTTGAAACTATGCTCTTTTAGCAGTCGCGTCCAACTGTGACTCATATGTTCATTTTGTATCAGGGAGAAGGTTCGACAGACTGTGTCCGGGGACCCAACCAGTCGTACTCCTGATAACCAATATTCGGTCCCAGCCGAAGAGACGGGGCCCGATATGGGAGTGGCACCGGACTATCCTTCTGCCGAGGGTTCAGAAAATATGTCCGTCACCAATTCGGAAGTGGAGAGCGCCATGAATCACCGGCGCCGGAGGGCCGTTTTACGAAATCCCCGCTTCTCAAAAGAGGCGTTCGGTGCCTTCAGATCAGCTGATGATGTAACATCCCAAATTTTCAATTTGGAATGTTATACATAGGTCATTCATGCATATCATAATTTATCGCATTTCATTTCGTGATCCTCGAAATTCTAAGCAACTCAAGGACCCACAGAGAGAGTTGGGGATTTCGTTATTTCATATTTGAGTTTTTCTCAAATTTTGAAAAGAGGATCATTTGGTTTTAATTATTTTTCCTCTCCTAAAATATTTCTAATTAAAATATATGAGAGGAGATAATATGACTTCTCCAAAATAAATGAAATATTAGAGGGAAAATATTAAAATCAAATAAGTTTTTCTTTTAGATTTTATTGCAATTTTATTTGAATTAGGAAAAATATGTGTTTTTCAAAATTGCATTAGAGGTCTAAATAAATGTTCA
This sequence comes from Triticum aestivum, assembly GCF_018294505.1. Taxonomy (NCBI): domain Eukaryota; kingdom Viridiplantae; phylum Streptophyta; class Magnoliopsida; order Poales; family Poaceae; genus Triticum; species Triticum aestivum. The sequence continues at coordinate 386,795,487 of NC_057806.1, read as the reverse complement.
CTTTGTCCGCAATACTATTAGAGGACCGAGAAAATTTATTTCGGGATTTTTGGAGTCTGTTTATTATTTCTTTCGTTTGTTTTTCCGCGTCTCAATTTATTTAAAAAAAAGTGAACTGACCAACCGGGTCGTGTCCGGCTAGGTCTCCTCGCCCGGCCGGCTTTATAAGCCGCAGTCCGCGAACCCCCGAGGCCCAAGTCGCCCCGCTGCTCACCGAAAACCTAGCGCTGCCCGATCTGCGCCGCCGCCGCCTCGCCGCCCCGCTGCCTCGCCAGGCCGCGCCGCCACCCCTGTTCGTCAAATATGAAATAACGCCGAGCTAGTAACCGCCGCCGCCCGATTTTCTCAGGAAAAACCATCGATTTTTTTCGAAACCCTAGATCGATTCTTTTTTTATTTTCTCTTTTGTTCGGTTTTTCTTCAGTTTAATTAATAGCGGACATTCGTCCGTACGTTCATTTTAACGAACGCTATTCATCCGTTAGCCGCAGACATCGAACGTTCGTTTGTTAGCCTGTTCGTCAGTTTTCTTTTTCTAGGGTTTTTCCGCAATTATTTTTGATCACGATTTCTGCCCTAATCTTCATTCTAGTTTATCTTTTCGCTCGTTTATCCGAATCGGGTGAAACAAGCGCCTAGATCTTTGTCAGGAAGCCCTCTTTCTATTTAACCAACATGACCAAGATTTTGGTACTGTAAAATTTGACTTTAGACCAGACTAGTAATCGGATCTTGTTTCTTTCGTAGTTTGAGTTTCGTTGCTCCGTTTGATTTAATTCTTTTTGCAAACCGGAGTTCTTCAGTTGAACTTTCTGGTTAGATCTTCTTATTTGAGTTTTACCTGTGCATATTTGCTTTGAGTGCTTATGTATGCTATTGTTTGTTTTCCATAGAATACCTGGAGTGTGAAGCATGTTACTACGAATCTCTAGGTTCTACGGATCGTCGGCAAGGCAAGTAACACTTTGATCATACCCATTTACCCAGTTTTTATGCATTAGTTTCAACCCTCACACATTGCATGAGTAGGATCTCTTAACATGTGGGTTTGGGAAGTAGATGATGAGGTAGAACCTATTGCCCTTTTATGAACAAACCCTCGGGAGTTACTTCTACGTTATACTTATTGCTATGCTATGCTTGTAGACGTGGATTGGGTTTGAGAGTATCCATGACAGATGTGAGATTGTTAATTAATGGTTGAACTTAAGGTGGCAACTTTAATACACATCTGGGTGGATTGCTTGTGGGCACCTGGAGAATCCAGTGTCGTCCTAGGATATCCTGGAGTACCCGTGTGATTATCCTATGGTCCGCCACCCAGGCTCAAAGGGATCATAAGATTATTCATGCTAGAAACTTCCGTGTGCAGCCACAAGCCATTATGGTCTCTTGCATAGTTGAGTATGTTGCATGACCTCTTCCAGTGGTAGACTAGCAGATGTAGGGGATGTAGGTTGGTACGGTCTACCCAGGGTTAGAGTTAATGCTTCTGAAAGACTGTGTCTCGGTCATCCATTTCTCAAACACCATGTAGTGCGAGAAATCCAACGGAGGAGATCGAGTCTTGTGCGGAAAAGTGCGCACACCTCTGCAGAGTGTATAAACTAATCATGGTTAGCTGTGTCCCCGGTTATGGACATCTTGAGTATCTGGTACTTGAATTATTGATTTGATCTCATCACTCTAAATTAATTTGTTGGGTTGATAATTACTTTTAGTTGGGGATTGAGTTGGAGGAACCTTCTCAATGATGTTTGAACTACCATGATAGTTAAATAAAATATATTCCTTTGTTGTAGGAAAAAAATTGGCTTTTCGCAAAACAATATAACCATAGAGCCTCCACCAGCCATATATGCATGTAGAGATAGCAATTATCTGTTCATTGCTCTATTGTGTTATTTTGCGAGCATATTCCATGTGCTGACCCATTTCGGGCTGCAACATATCATGTTGCAGACTTTTCAGACGACGAGTAAGATGTCATAGGTCGTTTGTCATGCACTCAGCTATGCCGTTGGAGTTAATGGACTCACTTTATCTTCCAAGCCTTCCGCTGTTATCTTATTTAGATGGCCTTAAGCCATATTTATTGTAATAAGTTCTCTTTTGAGACATTCGATGTAATAAGTGTGTGATTGCTACTCTGTTATAAATCCTTCGAGTAGTGTGTGTGTCAGCATTATCGATTCAGGGATGGCACTAAAGCACAGAGACTTGACCATCTGAGGTCGGGTCGCTACAAGATGGTATCAGAGCACACGCTGAATATGAGCCATAGATCACTCTTCTCTACTCATTTCTGACTCCTCTCCATTTCTACTCTTTAGGATGGCGGACACAAGGAACAAGTTTTCTCAGCCGGATGAAGACACTCTGTTTGGACGACACTTGAAGGAAGTCGCTAGGTATCTGAACATTGGAATACCAAGCTTCACCGGAACCTACACCGCCACACTACGAGAAGAGGAACGTTGGATGATTAGAGTTCAAGTTCCAGGAAGGACATTCACGCCAGTCGCTGAGCCCATAGAGTTTTCTCTTAATGCACCAACCTGGAGTCTAGGAAAGAGCATGACAGCCCACATCGCCATCGGACGCATCGACAAAGTTTATCACATGGAGCTTAAGGACACTATCTATCAGATATGTGGGCGCCGAGATGACCAATGGGAGATGATCAGCACCAGGAAGGACATGTCCATTGCAGCTTTCATCCAGGAGTTAAATCACCACATTCGTTGCTAGAAGAACCAGATGTGCACAAACATTTTAGATTTGAAGAAGGCGATGACCAGGATCATAGAGCTAGAAGAGGAACTCAAGTATACACGCGATGGATATGAGGAGGAAATAATGATTCTTGTGGAGATGAATGACGACCTGGCGAGGAAGCTAGGAGTTTTTATGGGAGACCCCGCGCCAGGAGGAGAAGACGACAAACCCAAGGAGATTCGTTCTGAAGACTACATCATCATTGAAGACACCGACTCCGACCCTGATGGTAGTGATGATGACTATGAAGACGAAGCTGGAGCGGATATCATGGAGTCTTCCACCGATCAAAATTTGTAGTAGACCACCATATGACCAGTAGTGTTTCCTCATGTATATAGAATAGTCCGAGCACTGTAATGATAGTTAGATCGATTGTATGCCCTTGCTTGATTGATTGAGTGATATGATATGACTGTGTTTGTCTCGTGTGCATATGGGTAGTGCTTTCTCACCAGACCTCATTCTATTCTAATCTCTCCGCTCTAAAACCCATCAGATGCCTCCGAGACGTGACCCTGGATTTTTCTTCCCACCGAAGCTCACTCAGTTGATCCAGCAGCAGAATGCCTTGATGCAGTTGTTAGTTTAGAACCAAGGCAACAACAACAACAATAACAACAACCCTCTGCCACCACCAGTTGACAACTTAGCCCGTTTTCCGAGGTTACATCCGCCGGTGTTTTCCAGTAGCACCGAGCCCATAGTTGCGGATGACTGGCTCCGCATGATTGGAAGGGAGTTAACCACTGCCGGTTGCACAGATGCTGAGAAGGTGCATTTTTCCGCACACCAATTGGATGGACCCGCAGCCGCATGGTGGGAGAATTACACAACCACTTTTCCCATAGCAACTGTCACTTGGGAGCAGTTTTAGCAAGCTTTCTGCACATCCCATGTCTCAACTGGAGCTATGAGCATGAAGAAGTGTTAGTTTTGCAACTTACGCCAGGGGAATCGTACTGTAGGTCAGTACATGGAGGAGTTTAGTAAGTTATCCCGCTATGCCCCAGATGATGTGCCCACATGTGCCACAAAGCAGGAGAAGTTTATGGAAGGGCTGAATGATGAGATGAGTATGCAGCTGATGGTGGCAACATTCAACAACTACCAGGAGTTGGTAGACAAGGCTCTTATGATTGAAGGGAAGCAGCAGCAGATTGAGAGACATAAGAGGAAGTATGGACAAGGGAAGTATAATTCAGGAGCTCAGAAGAAACCCAGTTTCACCTCGAACTCGGGAGGAATTACCCATAACCATGGAGGCCACACCCATAACGGAGGGAGTTCTCATAACCACAGTGGCCCCAACAATGGTAATGGAGCAAGCAACAATCAGAACGACTCTAACCCAGCCACACCCGCCAAGAAGGATCTAAGTCACATTACTTGTTTCAAGTGCGGGAAAACTTGACACTATGCCACTGATTGCCATGAAGCGAAGAATGGGAACGACAATGGAAGCTCTGGGAAGAATCCCAACCCTTTCATCAGGGGACAAGTGAACCACATGAATGTGGAGGAGGTTGAAGAGCAGCCTGATGCAGTTATCAGTAAGTTTTTGGTTAAGTCATTTACCGCAATTGTTCTTTTCGATACTGGAGCATCGCATTCATACATTTCAAGGGGATTTGTGGACAAGTTTAAGTTACCCACCTTAGCCCTTAGGACACCCTTGCTAGTGAGTTCACCAGGTGCAGAGTATATGGCTAGCCGATGGTGCGACCGGATACCTTTAACCATTGGCAGCCATGTTTTCCCCTCAGACCTAATAATTTTGGAATCCCAAGGATTGGATGTGATACTGGGGATGGGTTGGTTATTGAAGTATGGAGGAACATTGATTGCATCAGTAAGTCGATTTTACTCACCACCCGGAGGGAAAAAGGATTAAGTATGTATCAAGGCATACTCCTAAGAGTACTCACGTAAATTCTCTAACGGGAGTTGTTTAGGAAGAAGTGCCTGTAGTGAAGGATTACCCGGATGTATTTCCAAAGGAATTACCAGGCATGCCGCCAGACCATGATATTGAGTTTTTGATAGAGCTGTTGCCAGGCACCGGACCGATATCGAAGAGACCCTACCGGATGCCCGCAAATGATCTGGAGGAGATTAAGAAGCAGATCAAGGAGTTATTGGAGAAAGGTTACATTTGACGAAGTTCATCACCATGGGGAGCCCCAGTTCTCTTGGTTGAGAAGAAGGATAAATCTCTAAGAATGGTTGTTGATTATCGGGCATTGAATGAAGTGACGATCAAGAACAAGTACCCACTACCGATGATCAATTATTTGTTTGACCAGCTGCAAGGAGGTAAAGTGTTTTAGAAATCGACATGCGATCAGGATACTACCAGCTGAAGATTCGAGAAAAGGATATTCCTAAGATAGCCTTCACCACAAAGTACGGGCTATATGAGTACGCGGTTATGTCATTTGGATTAACTAATGCCCCTGCCTATTTCAGGAGTATGACGAATAAGGTGTTCATGGAATTCTCGGATAAGTTTGTTGTGGTGTTCATTGATGATATCTTGGTATACTCAAAGGATGAAGAGGAACACAAGGAGCATTTGCGTTTAGTTCTTGAGAAGCTCAGGGAACATCAGCTATATGCCAAGTTTAGCAAATGTGATTTTTTGTTGAAGGAAATTGGATTTCTTGGACATGTTATATCAGGAAAAGGTATAGCAGTGGATCCTACCAAGGTTCAGTCAGTCACTGAGTGGTTGGCACCCACCTCAGTTGGGAGATCCGTAGTTTTCTTGGACTCACAAGATACTATCGAAGATTCATTCAGAATTTTTCCAAGATTGCGAAGCCTATGGCGACATTGTTAAAAATGGACACCAAGTTCCATTGGACTAAAGAATGCGAAGCAAGTTTCCAGGAGTTGAAGAAACGTTTGACTACAACCCCAGTGCTAATTCTGCTAGATATACGCAAGGATTTTCAAGTGTATTGTGACGCCTCTCGCTTAGGACTTGGAGGGGTACTTATGCAAGACGAGAGAGTTGTTTATTATGCCTCACGTCAACTTCGACCACATGAGTTGAATTATGCCACACATGACTTGGAGTTAGCAGCTGTAGTGCATGCACTCAAGACACGGAGACATTTTCTTATTAGGAACCATTGCGATGTGTACATGGATCATAAGAGTTTGAAGTACATTTTCACACAGAAGGAGTTGAACCTCAGGCAGAGGAAATGGTTGGAGCTCATAAAGGATTATGATATGAAGTTGCACTATCATCCAGGAAAGGCCAATGTCGCAGTAGACGCTTTGAGCCGGGAGAGTTATGCCAATACCTTAGTAACATGAGGTTTGCCAAAGGAGGTAGCAGAAGATCTCAGGGAGCTTCGTTTGGAGATCGTCCCTAGAGGTTTTGTTGCAGCATTGGAGGTTCAATCAACATTATTGGGAAAGATTCGAGAAGCTCAGAAGGATGACAAAGAAATTGCCTAAATAAAGGAGAAGATGAGTGAAGGAAAAGGCAAAGGTTTTCGTGAGGATGACACGACACCTTGTGGTTTGAGGACCGTGTGTTTGTGCCCAATAATGCAGAGATCAGGAAGTTGATACTTCAGGAAGCTCATGACTCGCCATACTCGATACACCGCGGGAACACCAAGATGTATTTGCGAGTGTCTATGAAATCGCAAGGAGGCTCATGACTCGCCATACTCGATACACCGCGGGAACACCAGAAGAGCTATGCAGACTCAAAACGCAAGGAGGTAGTCTATGAAATCGGAGACAGAGCATATCTGCGAGTGTCACCTCTACGAGGAAGTAAACGTTTTGGAGTTAAGGGAAAGTTAGCCCCGAGATTTGTAGGATCGTACCATGTTTTGGAACGCATGGGAGAGGTTGCCTACAAGTTGTAATTACCCGAAGTACTGTCATGAGTACACGATGTGTTTCACGTTTCCCAGTTGAAGAAGTGCCATGCAGAGATGGCCAATATTCCTCTGAGAGATACCGTGCCCCTGGAAGCAATTCACTTCGATAGTGATTTAACCTATGAGGAGACACCAGTAAAGATTCTCGAGTTTGCCATCCGAATTACTCGCAACAAGGTTATCAAGTTTTGCAAAGTTCAGTGGAGCCACCATACCGAGGATGAAGCCACCTGGGAACAAGAGGATGATCTACGCAAAGACCACCGACACCTATTTTCTAGCCAACCCGAATCTCGAGGGCGAGATTCATCTTAAGGGGGGTAGGTTTGTAACATCCCAAAATTTCAATTTGGAATGTTATACATAGTTCATTCATGCATATCATAATTTATCGCATTTCGTTTCGTGATCCTCGAATTTCTAAGCAACTCAAGGACCCATGGAGAGAGTTGGGGATTTCGTTATTTCATATTTGAGTTTTTCTCAAATTTTGAATAGAGGATCATTTGGTTTTTATTATTTTTCCTATCCCAAAATATTTCTAATTAAAATATATGAGAGGAGATAATATGACTTCTCCAAAATAAATGAAATATTAGAGGGAAAATATTAAAATCAAATAAGTTTTTCTTTTGGATTTTATTGCAATTTTATTTGAATTAGGAAAAATATGCGTTTTTCAAAATTGCATTAGGGGTCTAAATAAATGTTCACTTTGTCTGCAATATTATTAGAGGACCATGAAAATTTATTTCAAGATTTTTGGAGTCTGTTTAGTATTTCTTTCGTTTGTTTTTCCGCGTCAGGATTTATTTTAAAAAAATTGAACCGACCTACCGGGCCATGTCCGGCTAGGACTCCTGGCCCGGCCGGCTTTATAAGCCGCAACCCGCGAACCCCCGAGGCCCAAGTCGCCCCGCCGCCCGCCGAAACCCTAGCGCCGCCCGATCCGCGTCATCGCCTCGCCGCGTCGCGCCGCCGCCGCCTCGCCGCCCCGCCTCCTCGCCGCGCCGGACCACCGCCGCCTCACCGCGCCGCACCGCCGCCGCCTCACCGCGCCGCGCCGCCGCCGGACCTGACCCCGCCGCCGAGGTAGTAACCATCGCCGCCCGGTTTTCTCGGGAAAAACAGTCGGTTTTTTTCCGAAACCCTAGATCGGTTTTTTTATTTTTGGTTTTGTTCGGTTTTTCTTCGGTTTAGTTAAATAGAGAACGTTCATCCGAACGTTTGTTTTAACGAACGCTGTTCATCCATTAGCCGCAGACAGCGAACGTTCGTTCGTTAGCCTGTTTGTCAGTTTTCTTTTTCCAGGGTTTTTCCGTGATTATTTTTTATCGCAATTTCTGCCCTAATCTTCGTTCTAGTTTATCTTTTTGCTCGTTTATCTAAAGTGGGTGAAACAAGCGCCTAGATCTTCGTCGCGAAGCCCTCATTCTGTTTAGCCAACTTGAACAAGATTTTGGTACTGTAAAATTTGACTTTAGTCCAGACTAGTAATCGGATCTTTTTTCTTTCGTAGTTTGAGTTTCGTTGCTCCATTTGATTTGATTCTTTTTGCAAACCGGAGTTCTTCAATTGAACTTTCTGGTTAGATCTTGTTATTTGAGTTTTACCCGTGCATATTTTCTTGTGTGCTTATGTATGCTATTGTTTGTTTGCCATAGAATACCCAGAGTGCGAAGCGTGTTACTACGAATCTCTAGGTTTTACGGATCGTCAGCAAGGCAAGTAACACTTTGATCATATCCCCTTTACCCAGTTTTTATGCATTAGTTTCAACCCTCACACATTGCATGAGTAGGATCTCTTAACATGTGGGTTTGGGAAGTAGATGATGAGGTAGAACCTATTGCCCTTTCATTAACAAACCCTTGGGAGTTACTTCTATGTTATGCTTATTTCTATGCTATGCTCGTAGACGTGGATTGGGTTTGAGAGTATCCATGGCAGATGTGAGATTGTTAATTAATGGTTCGACTTAAGGTTTCAACTTTAATACACATCTGGGTGGATTGCTTGTGGGCACCTGGAGAATCCAGTGTTGTCCTAGGATATCCCGGAGTACCCGTGTGATCATCCTACGGTCCGCCACCTAGGCTCAAAGGGATCATAAGATTATTCATGCTAGACACTTTCGTGTGCATCCACAAGCCATTATGGGCTCTGGCATAGTTGAGTATGTTGCATGACCTCTTCCAGTGGTAGACTAGCAGATGTAGGGGATGTAAGTTGGTACGGTCTACCCAGGGTTAGAGTTAATGCTTCTGAAAGACTGTGTCTCGGTCATCCGTTTCTCAAACACCATGTAGTGCAAGAAATCCAACGGAGGAGATCGAGTCTTGTGGAGAAAAGTGCGCAAACCTCTGCAGAGTGTATAAACTAATCATGGTTAGCCGTGTCCCCGGTTATGGACATCTTGAGTATCTGGTACTTGAATTATTGACTTAATCTCATCACTCTAAATTAATTTGTTGGGTTGATAATTACTTTTAATTGGGGATTGAGTTGGAGGAACCTTCTCAATGTTGTTTCAACTACCATGATAGTTAAATAAAATTTATTCCTTTGTTGTAGGAAAAAAATGGCTTTTCGCAAAACAATATAACCATAGAGCCTCCACCAGCCATATATGCATGTAGTGATAGCAATTATCTGTTCATTGCTCTATTGTGTTATTTTGCCAGCATATTCCATGTGCTGACCCATTTCAGGCTGCAACATATCATGTTGTAGACTTTTCAGATGACGAGTAAGATGGCATAGGTCGTTTTTCATGCACTCATCTATGCCGTTGGAGTTGATGGACTCACTTTATCTTCCAAGACTTCCTATCTTATCTTATTTAGATGGCCTTAAGCCATATTTGTTGTAATAAGTTCTCTTTTGAGACATTCGATGTAATAAGTGTGTGATTGCTACTATGTTATAAATGCTTCGAGTACTGTGTGTGTCAGCATTATCGATCCAGGGATGACACTGAAGCACAGAGACTTGACCGTCTGAGGTCGGGTCGCTACAGATGCATACATCCGAGCTACTCGAGATGGGCTTAACAGAGCCACCGAGCAACATATGAAAGATGTGCAGGTAAGTTTACCATATCCGAATTTGATAACCATGTGCCCGTAGCCCCCGAGACTTGAAGCAGTTGGGACAAATGTTTTAAGGATCATTGTATAACTAGGCTCTTACGGAGAAGAACGACCTGCTAGCCCAAGAGCTAGAGCAGTGCTGGACACAACTAACTACTGCTACCGCCAAACTGGAAAAGTTCAAGAAGGCGTCCTCTGGTAATATTTCCCTCCATCGAGAAACAAAAAATTATACGCCAGCTGTATTGCAACTGCTGCTTGTCTCATAACAGGGTCATCAGACCAACTGGGAGAGGAACTGAAGGCCACTCAAACGAGCGAAAAAGAGGTGAAGAGACAACATGCGACAGGCGAGCGCGTTCTGACCCGAGTCAGAGAGGAGAAAAACAAACTCTAGGATTCAAACACCAAACTGGGCGAGGAACTGAAAGATGTGCGAGCCCAGCTAGCCGACTCCGTGAAGGAGAACAAAAAGCTGCAAGGCGGCCTATTCAGTATGTGGCCGAATTTATCTTATAACAGTTTGGGGATAAACTTAGCTGATATAGCTGTGATTGCAGGTATGTTAACGGGCCGTCCCGAAGAGGAGGTGTCCCGATCATCAAGTGATCTTCTGCAAGGGCTGTCGCAGTTACACGAGCAAGCTCAGCAGGCAATGTGGAGTGTAGCCAAGGCCTTATTGCCATCCGCTTCCCCTCCAGGGAGTATGGAGAAGCTTGTCGAGCTGTTCAAGGGAGCGCGGTGGCGTATCCGACTATGGAAGATATCGGCCTGCGGAGAGGGTGCGCGAGAGGCCTGTGCCATGGTAAAAACGCGGTATACCAAGCTGGATCCGAATCACATGGCCTGGGTCGGACCGCTAGGGTCAAATGGGGAAGAAATTCCCATTAGTTTAGTATAAGACCAAGTAGAGGTGGTCGCGAGATATTCCCAACAGGATTGTAAGTTAGACCGCATGTTGGACGGTATAGAGGAGGAAGTCTTTACTTCCTAAGTGACTATGTACTTTCCTTCTAGCTGGATTGTAAAAACAATTGTCATGGCCGACATTTTCGTTTCGACCTCTCGACCCAAAGGTGCAGAGTGTTTCTGAATACCCTAGCGGTAGAATATACCGGGGTATGCATGGGAACCAGGCGTAGGGGTCATAGTTGCTTGAACAGACAATGTGTATCCGGCTAGTTATGTTATATTACATTATGTAAGAAACAGCTTCTAGAGAGAATAGTTCTGTTAAGGGTTCCTTTCCCTGGGTATGCATGCGTTTAATGTGCATGTCCGAACTGTGATTGAAAAAATCGTAGAGTAAGTAACTTCTGGGGTTTCACAATGGAGTGAATGCGGAAACGTCTTTAATTCATCGACCGAATATTCCCTAAGAACGCTAGCTTTCGGCTTCACCTAGTCTGAGGTACACTTTCGGATGACCCGGCAGTAACAATCGCAGAGGTGCTTCCTTTATGCCCTAGACGAACTAACGGGAACGTATGGCATAAGCACAGGAGCTAGGCAACCTAGCTTGGCCAAAACTTAAGTCATATCGATGCATATAATGGCGAAGAAAAGGTACATATGGTAAGAACACATATGTGGTGAGCATGATGCTCGAAGAATAATAGCAAGCTTCTGTACAAGAAGCCCCCACGTATAGTGGACGTACATATTTGGAGATGTACGCATCAGGGGAGCACGGTCTAGCCGTACTAAAGCCGTAGGGCTAAAGAGCAAAACGAAAAGAGAGAAAAAACGAAAAGAGAGAACAAATAACGTTAATAACAGGAGCAAGGAGACAAACACAGAGTTCGGCGCTAGGCATAGAATCGTCGGAGTCTGGCTGCATTCCAGGGGTTCGGCTCCAAGTGATTGTCTGATGCATCACGCAGGCGGTATGCTCCTACGGTGAGAACTTTGTCAATGATGAAGGGACCCTCCCACTTGGGCTTGAGTTTGTCCTTTTTCTTCCCCGGCAGGCGTAGAACGAGTTCACCAACGTTGTAAGTCTTGGCCCGTACTTCTCTGCTTTGATACCTACGAGCTTGCTGTTGATAAAATGCAGAACGGGCTTTTGCGACGTCGTGCTCCTCCTCCAGGGCATCTAAGTTGTCCTGCTGATCAAGCTCAGCCTCTCTCTCTCTCTCTTCGTACATGCGCACTCAAGGTGAGTCATGAATAATGTCGCAGGGTAACACTGCTTCCGCACCATACACCATGAAGAAAGGTGTATATCTAGTAGTGCGGTTGGGCGTGGTCCATAGCCCCCAGAGTAAGGAGTCAAGTTCCTCCACCCAGTGCTTGTCTGATTCTTTCAAAGATCGCACTAGTCTAGGTTTGATGCCGCTCATAATAAGACCATTAGCCCGTTCGACTTGACCGTTTGTCCGCGGGTGATAGATAGAGGCGTAATCAAGCTTAATGCCCAGATTAGCACACCAAGTTTTCACTTCATCGACTGTGAAATTAGAGCCATTATCGGTGATGATGCTGTGTGGAACACCATAACGGTGTACCACGCCGGATATGAAATCTATTACCGGCCCCGGCTTGGCCATTTTGACTGGTTTGGCCTCTATCCACTTAGTGAATTTATCCACCATGACCAGCAGATACTTTCTCTTATGGCTTCCTCCTTTAAGGGGTCCGACCATATCGAGTCCTCAGACCACAAAAGGCCAAGTGATGGGGATTGTTTGTAAGGAAGTGGGGGGCATATAGCTTTGGTTGGCGAAGAGTTGGCATCCGAGGCAACATTGGACAAGGTCTTGTGCATCTGCTCGGGCTGTCGGCCAAAAAATCCTGTACGGAAGGCCTTGCTAACAAGGGCCCGAGCTGCGGCGTGGTGACCGCCGAGTCCGACATGAATTTCATCCAAGAGTTGCAGCCCCTCTTCCTCGGAGATACATCTTTGAAGAACTCCGGTAGCGCTTTTCTTATAGAGCTCCCCGTCATGAACCTTTAGGCCTTCGAATGCCGAACAATGCCGCGGGCCTCATTCTGATCCTCGGGAAGCTCCTTCTTATTAAGGTGGGCCAAGAATGGTTCGGTCCATTGGGCAATGACTACCATAATGAGATGGGCTGACGGTGTTATTTCGGTGGTTGAGCCTCCGACGATATCGGTGTGTTCGGAATCTGGGGTTGTGTTCGGATCCGGACTAGTGTTGCCGCCCTCCCCCTGTCACACCACGGATGGCTTAAAAAGCCTTTCCAAAAAAATGTTAGGTGGGACGGGGTCGCGCTTAGCACCTATGCGAGCAAGAATGTCCGCCGCTTGATTACTTTCTCGGGCCACATGATGGAACTCGAGTCCCTCGAACCGAGCCGACATTTTTAGGACGGCATTACGATAAGCTCCCATCTTCGGGTCTCTGGCATCAAAGTATCCATTTATTTGAGATATTGCGAGGTTTGAGTCCCCGCGCACTTCTAGGCGCTGTATGCCCATGGAGACAGCCATCTGGAGACCATGCAATAAGGCCTTGTATTCGGCTGCATTATTGGAGTCTGTGTATAGTATTTGGAGTATGTACTGAATGATGTCTCCAGTAGGGGACGTTAAAATGACGCATGCTCCTAGTCCTGCCAGCATTTTGGAGCCATCGAAATACATAACCCAATTGGAATATGTGTCGTACTCTTTAGGGTGTTCAGCCTCTGTCCATTCGGCGACGAAGTCAGCCAGTAATTGGGATTTAATAGCTGGACCTGGTTTATGTGTAATGTCAAATGGGAGGAGCTCAATGGCCCATTTGGCAATCCGGCCCGTGGCAACGCGGTTGTTTATTATGTCATTGAGTGGTACTTCGGAAGCCACCGTGATCGAACACTCCTGGAAGTAGTGTCGTAGCTTTTGGGATGCCATGAAGACCGCATATGCTATCTTTTGATAATGTGGGTACCGGGATTTGCATGGTATAGGGACAGTGGATAAGTAGTATACTGGCTTCTGAAGCGGGGATTTGTGTCCGTCATGTTCTCGTTCAATGATGAGTACGGCGCTCACCACCTGATGTGTTGCCGATATGTATAGCAACATGGGTTCGCCGATGTTTGGTGCGGCCAGGATTGGGTTGCTCGCTAGAAGGGTTTTTATTTTTTCCAGTCCGGCTGTTGCCACGTCCATCCACTCAAACTGATCGGTTCGCCATAGAAGACGATAGAGTGGCAGTGTCTTTTCTCCCAATCTTGAGATAAAGCGGCTTACAGCTTCCACGCAACCCGCGAGTTTTTGGACTTGTTTAAGGTCTGCTGGCGTAGCCAATTGTGACAGATCTCGGATTTTGGATGGATTTGCTTCAATTCCTCTATTGGAAACAATGAATCCTAGTAGCTTTCCAGTGGGGACGCCAAAAACACACTTTTCCGTATTGAGCTTAATGTCATATGCGCAGAGGTTAACAAATGTGAGGCATAGGTCGTCTATTAGTGTTTCGATGTGCCTTGTCTTGATTACGACGTCATCCACATAGGCTTCAACTGTCTATCCGATCTGTTTCTCCATGCATGTTTGGATCATGTGTTGATAAGTGGCGCCGGCATTCTTGAGTCCGAAGGGCATGGTGTTGAAGTAGAATGGCCCATATGGGGTGATGAATGCCATTGCAGCTTGATCGGACTCCTTCATTTTAATTTGATGGTATCCGGAATATGCGTCAAGGAAGCATAATGAGTCGTGTCCTGCGGTAGCGTCAATGATCTGGTCAATGCAGGGGAGGGGGAAGGGATCCTTAGGGCAAGCCTTGTTGAGGTCTTTGAAATCGATGCACAGGTGCCAGGACTTGTCCTTCTTTGGCACCATCACCAGGTTTGCCAGCCAGTCTGGATCTTTTATTTCTCTAATGAATCCTGCCTCGATTATCTTGGCTAGCTCCTCCCCCATAGCTTGACGTTTGGGTTCAGAAAATTGTCATAGTGTTTGCTTGACCGGTTTATATCCCTTTAGTATATTGAGGCTGTGTTCGACCAACTCGCGTGGGATTCCTGGCATATCAGAAGGGTGCCAGGCGAATATATCCCAATTCTCGTGTAGGAACTCTCGTAGCCTCGTCAACCGTTGGGTCTAGTTGTGCTCCAATGGATGTTGTCTTCTTGGGGTCCATTGGATGGACTTGGAATTTGACTATATCTTCTGCTGGTTTGAAGGAGGTGGATTTGGGTCGTTTGTCTAGGACCACATCATCCCTGTCCACCATTGAGCACATCGCGGTTAATTCTTCAGCCGCGAGGGCTTCAGATAATGCCTCGAGGGCCAGGGATGCAGTTTTATTCTCGGCGTGGAGTGCTATGTCTGGATCACTAGCTAGAGTGATTATACCGTTGGGCCCAGGCATCTTAAGCTTCATGTATCCATAATGGGGTACCGCTTGGAAGCGCGTAAATGCATCTCGCCCTAAGAGGGCGTGATATCCGCTGTTGAAAGGGGCCACTTGGAAGGTTATTTCTTCGGACCGATAATTCCCCGGTGTGCCGAATATCACGTCGAGTGTGATTTTTCCCGTACACCATGCCTCCCGACTGGGAATGATTCCTCGGAAGGTCGTGTTGCTTTGCTCGATGCGGCTCCTGTCTATTTCCATTTTTTGTATTATATCCTCATAGATGAGGTTTAGTCTGCTGCCACCGTCCATGAGAACCTTGGTGAGCCGAAAGCCGTCCACAATTGGGCTGATCGCTAGCATTAAAGGTTGTCGCCATGTAGTTCCAAGAATTTATTATTGCAATCTGGCAGACTTTGGCGAGTTCACAGAGTGCCCTTTTGTGCCTATTGTTTGAGGCGAATGTCTCAAAGACCATTGAGGTAGTTCAGGATTAGGGGGTCTCCGGACAGCCGGACTATATCCTTTGGCCGGACTGTTGGAATATGAAGACACGAGATTGAAGACTTCGTCCTGTGTCCGGATGGGACTCTCCTTGGCGTGGAAGGCAAGCTAGGCAATACAGATATGTAGATCTCCTCCCTTGTAACTGACTCTGTGTAACCCTAGCCCCCTCCGGTGTCTATATAAACCGGAGGGTTTAGTCCGTAGGACAACATACAATCATACCATAGGCTAGCTTCTAGGGTTTAGCCTCTACGATCTCATGGTAGATCAACTCTTGTAATACTCATATCATCAAGAACAATCAAGCAGGACGTAGGGTATTACCTCCATCAAGAGGGCCCGAACCTGGGTAAACATCGTGTCCCCTGCCTCCTGTTACCATCTGCCTTAGAAGCACAGTTCGGGACCCCCTACCCGAGATCCGCCGGTTTTGACACCGACATTGGTGCTTTCATTGAGAGTTCCACTGTGCAGTCACTATAAGGCTCGATGGACCCTTCAATCATCGGCAATGATGCGATCCAGGGTGAGGTTTTTCTCCCCAGACAGATCTTCGTATTCGGCGGCTTCGCACTGCGGGCCAATTCGCTTGGCCATCTGGAGCAGATCGAGAGCTACGCCCCTGGCCATCAGGTCAGATTCGGAAACTTGAACTACACTACCGACATCCACGGAGACTTGATCGTCGACGGATTCGAGCCCGTGTCAGGTGCACCGCCCAGTCACGATGAGCATGACGTAACTCTGTCGTCGGACAGTATTCGGGAGATCGCATCTACAACTACTCCGACCGTCAATCCGGAGCAAATCACGCCATCCGAGAGCGGAGGGATAAACCCCACAATGGAGGCCGCACTCTCAGTGGCGATAGAGCCGGATACTGACTTCACCCCTTATGAGAACCGTGTCGCCAAACCATTGGATTCGTCTCTGGCCACGGACTCCGAGCCGCCTGCATCCGCGCCTATTGAATCCGACTGGGTGCCGATCATGGAATTCACCTCCGTAGATATCTTTCAGCACTCACCTTTCGGCGATGTGCTAAATTCATTAAGGTCTCTCTCCTTGTCAGGAGAACCTTGGCCGAACTATGTCCGGCTAGAATGGGATGCGGACGATGAAGAAATTCGCTGCCCACCCACCACCCACTTAGTAGCCAGTGTCGACAATTTAACCGACATGCTCGACTTAGACTCCGAAGACATCGACGGTATGGACGACGATGCAGGAGACGAACAGGAACCACCGCCCACAGGGCGCTGAACTACCACCTCATCATATGATATATACATGGTCGACACCCCAAAGAAGGCAATGGCGACGAGATATCGGAAGATAACCCCTCCAAGAAGCAACCCAAGCGCCGACGTCAGTGGAGCCGCTCTAAGTCCCGCCACAACAAAAGTAGTGATACCGGCACAGGAGATAATAACACTCCAGATAATGCCGAAGACAACCACAATCCCCTCCAGCATGATGTAGAGCGGGAAGATGAACAAGCTAGCCCTCCAGAGTAGGCGGCAGATGGAGAACTAGAAGAGGACAATTACATGCCCCTCTCCAAAGATGAGGTGAGCCTCGGCGATGAAGAATTTATCGTACCTGAGGATCCCGTCGAGCAGGAGCGCTTCAAGCGCTGGCTTATGGCCACAAAAAATAGCCTAAAGAAAAAGCAACAACAACTTCAAGCTGATCAAGACTTGCTAGCAGACAGATGGACCGAAGTCCTTGCGGTCGAGGAATACGAACTCGAGCACCCCTCCAAGAGTTACCCAAAACGCAGGTTGCTACCTCACCTCGAGGAGGAAGCATTGAAACCTCCATCACCAGTGTACAATGCGGCTGACCGGCCACCGCGTGGCCGAGCGAGAGAGGTGTTTCAGCCTGAAGTTCAGCCTGCACCCTGCCGCCACTCAATCAAAGCTACCAAGGCCCGGGGCAACACACGGGACCTGCGAGACGTATTGGACAGCAGGGCAAAACTTGCAAGGTCAATATACGGGTCACGGGCACGCGCTTCAACACGAGACGATGATCATCGTGCCGGATACACCAAAGGTAAATCCGGCCGGGCCGAATACAGCAGACATGACTCATATGAACTGCGTCGTGATATAGCTCGGCACAGAGGCGCCGCACACCCCATATGCTTCACTGATGAAGTTATGGATCACGAATTCCCGGAGGGTTTTAAACCCGTAAATATCAAATCGTATGATGGTACAATAGATCCCGCTGTATGGATTGAGGATTTCCTCCTTCACATCCACATGGCTCGCAGCGATGATCTACATGCCATCAAGTACCTCCCACTGAAACTCAAAGGACCAACTCGACATTGGCTGAATAGCTTGCCAGCAGAATCCGTCGGCAGTTGGGAGGATTTGGAAGACGCATTCCTTGACAACTTCCAGGGCACTTATGTGCGACCACCGGATGCTGATAACTTGAGCCATATAACTCAGCAGCCAGGGGAATCGCCCAGGCAATTCTGGACACGGTTCCTGACCAAGAAAAACCAAATTGTCGACTGTTCGGATGCAGAGGCCCTAGCGGCATTCAAGCATAACATCCGTGACGAGTGGCTTGCCCGCCACCTCGGCCAGGAGAAGCCGAAGTTTATGGAAGCCCTCACGACACTCATGAACTTCTTTTGCGCGGGCGATGATAGCTGGCTGGCTCGCAGCAACAACACATCAAGGAATCCAGGCACTTCGGATACCAAAGATGCCAATGGCAGACCACGTCATAACAGACCAAAGCACCACAACAACGGCGATAACAATGATGATATGGCAGTCAATGCCGGATTCAGAGGCTCTAGATCCGGTCAGCGGAAAAAAGCCATTTAAAAGAAGTACTCCGACTCCGTCCAGTTTGGATCGCATACGGGATCGCTCGTGTCAAATCCACGGCACCCCCGACAAGCCAGCCAATCACACCAACAGAGAATGCTGGGTGTTCAAGCAGGCCGGCAAGTTAAATGCTGAAAACAAGGACAAGGGGCTGCATAGTGATGACGAGGAGGAGCCCCGGCCACCGAACACGGGAGGACAGAAGGGGTTCCCCCACAAGTGAAGACGGTGAACATGATATACGCAACCCACAATCCCAAGAGGGAGCGGAAGCGTGCACTAAGGGACGTCTATGCGATGGAGCCCGTCGCCTTAAAGTTCAACCCATGGTCCGCTTGTCCAATCACCTTTGATCGCAGGGACCACCCCACTAGTATCCGTCATGGCGGATCTGCTGCACTAGTCCTAGACCCCATCATCGACGGATTTCACCTCACTCGAGTCCTTATGGATGGCGGCAGCAGCCTGAACCTGATCTATCAGGATACAATGCGAAAAATGGGTATCGATCCCTCGAGGATCAAACCCACCAAAACCACCTTTAAGGGCGTCATCCCAGGTGTAGAGGCCCATTGCACGAGCTCAATCACACTGGAAGTGGTCTTCGGATCACCAGACAACTTTCGAAGCAAGGAGTTAATCTTCGATATTGTCCCGTTTCGCAGTGGCTATCACGCACTGCTCGGACAAACATCATTTGCAAAATTTAATGCAGTACCGCATTACGCATACCTCAAGCTCAAGATGCGAGGACCTAGGGGGGTCACAACAGTAAATGGAAACATAGAACGCTCCCTCCGCACAGAAGAGCACACTGCGGCCCTCGCATCAGAAGCACAAAGGAGCCTTTTAAGGCAAACCACTAATTCGGCGTTATAGCCCCCGGACACCTTCAAGCGAGTCCGGAGTAAACTGCAACAGGATCGCCTGGCACGTTCAGAGCTCCCCTAGCTATTCGACCCCCATCCCAGTCCTAGTCAAGCGACGAAATCCGTGCCGTGCATACATAATTACGCACTGAAAATACCATGGACATAGGCGGGGGCACGATCAGGGCACGTCCTGCAATGCGGCTTAACCGCCCTAGGGGTTGTATACCTTTATCATTTATTTTCTCTTTCAGGGCCTAACTCTCTGGAAGCCCTTTCCGGCAGTACGATCGCCGGACACATTACGGGAAGGAACAACCAAGGTGGCAACAAGCTAAGATGTACACGGGAACCCCCAGGTGGTCTCTAATAATAATTGATATACCCGCTTTCTACTATCCATATGCAGCTTGCCCTTGGATAGGACATTTCGAATAGTCATACTTTCTGCTTATTGCACTACTTGTACCAGTACGCTTCGACGTATTATTTAAGTAACAATGCATATCATTTGTCTATTATTGCATTATTTATCATTTTTTTCTTATATGTCCATTTATGACAATCCGCACCCATACATTCGGGTACAGTCAGTACGCCAGGGGCTTTCATTTACCCCATAATACGGCGTGAGAAGTCCGAACACTTTCGACAATGCGGCACCCCGAACTTATAGCACTATATGCATCAGCTCCGAATCATGTCTTGGGTCAATAGTTGGGTTTGCTTGTCTCCCATGCTTTGGTACCTTACGTTCCGCTATATCGGCTAAGGTAGCGGGGGGAGAACTACTGCGATTGTGTCCCGGTTCTTCCGGACGATCACCCCAGTAGAGAAAGCCGAAAACTGACTGTCATGATAAGGCAAGAGACTGGTCGCTGTTCGAGAGGTCTCAAGTCCTCAAAGACCTTTTCCGCTTCGAGCGAGGAGTCGGCCTTGCCCGGCTTAAGCGTGTATAGCGCCCCAAATTCGGCCTTCCGAATACTAGGGGCTTCGCCAAGATTTAAAATTGTAGACTTCTATGGCTAAGTGAGAGTGATAAAGCCTTATAGTCCGATTGCCTAGTTCGTTGTGCTGAACACCTCCCTTGATGGACCCAAAATTCGGGTAAAGATTGCTCAGGTTTATCCCAAACACCCCAGTACTAGTTACATGGGGGCAGAAGCCGATGATTGGCCAACTCTCAGATTTTATAAACGGCCGCACAGAAGGTAATATTTTAAATAAAAAAAAGCGTTGCATAGCGCAGATGAACTTGTTTCACATTACAGGATCACATGAGCATGTTCATTCAAAAATTACATCCCTGGCACATTCATCCGCCACAAGGCGGGAACCCTTCAGGACACTCTCATAATACATCTCGGGGCAGCGATGCTCCTTGCCCTCCGGTGGCCCCTCCTTCACCAGCTTCACGGCGTCCAGCTTTGCCCAGTGCACCTTCTCCCGGGCAAAAGCCCTTCGCGCACCCTCGATGCAGATGGACCGCTTTTTGACTTCAAGCCGTGGGCAGGCATCCATAAGCCGCCTCACCAGACCGAAGTAGCTGCCGGACAGGGGCTCGCCGGGCCA
Source organism: Triticum aestivum (assembly GCF_018294505.1). NCBI lineage: Eukaryota > Viridiplantae > Streptophyta > Magnoliopsida > Poales > Poaceae > Triticum > Triticum aestivum. The sequence continues at coordinate 386,774,595 of NC_057806.1, read as the reverse complement.
CATTCAGACTATAAGGCACCTCATGGCCTGTTCAGCCGCCTTGTGAAGCTCGACCAGTTGCTTTAGCTGGTCGCTCAAGGGCATGGGGTGTTCGGTCCCAGTATACTGAGACCAGAACAACTTTTCCGTCGAGCTCCCCTCCTCAGCTCGGTAAAACTCCGCGGCATCCAGTACACTGCGGGGAAGATCTGCGAATGCTCCAGGAGAGCTTCGAACTCGGGTAAGAAAAAGGAAAGTTTCCTTCACATGCTTGCTTCGCATAATGAATGCCTTACCCGCTGTTATCTTCTTCACCGCATCAATCTCCTGAAGGGTCTTGTGGGCTTCAGCCTTGGCGCTCTGGGCGCTTTCAAGCGCCTGCGCGAGGTCAGACTCTCGCATCTTAGAGTCAAGCTCCGAGGACTCGTGTTTTTTGGCGAGAGCCTCGAGCTCTTGTTGCACCTCGCCCACTCGGGCTTCTTGCTTCTCCCGCTCGATGCGCTCCTTGGCCACTTTGTCTTCGGCCTCGGACAACGCCTTCTTCAGGTTCGCCACTTCGGTCGTGGCCCCTGGAAAATTCATGATGATCCTATTATTTTACAACCGAACTTCACTTCAAAGCATAGACAAGGTATTGCTTACCTTTGCTCTCCTTGAGCCGCCTCTTGGTAAGGCCGAGCTCATTCTCGGACCGCTCCAGGTCCTGCTTCAGTGCAGAGACCTCCGCAGTACGTGCGGCAGCGGCCAGCAGTGAAGCCTGCACATACACATAAACATATTCTGATTAGACTCCTGAGTCATCATTTGATCCTCTATTCGGTCTTTCTTCTTGAACGCCGAATAGAGCATCAGGGGCTACTATCTATGCGGTAATATTTTCCTATAGTTTGATTGCTTACCTCAAAGCCTGTTAGAAGGCTAGCACAAGCTTCAGCCAGTCCGTTTTTGGCGGACTGAACTTTCACGATCACCACACTCATGATAGTGCGGTGCTCTTCAACGATGTAAGCGCTGCAAAGCGCTTCTAGCAAGGTGTCCGGTGCCTCTGGATGGACAGAGGACATCGGCACGGGCGGCTGGCCCCCCTTAACAGGGGATCGCCTGCCGGAGTCCAGAACCATCGAAGGTTCCGGCGCAGTGTTCGGCTGAGGGCTGAACTCGTAGCCCGTGGGAGTTTTGCTCCCTTTGTACCCAGGGTCCGGGAGGTCGCCTCGAGGCACCCCCAGGACCACCTAAGCTCAGCTTGGTGCCTTTCAAGACAACACCTCGACGTTGTCCGTAGGGCGAGGGGTGCAGGCGGTCAGAAGAGAACCACTGCTCATATCCGACTAGTCCAATGAACCGCTCGACGAGGATACGTCAAGATGAGCTCAGGACGGACTGCATAATCATGTTCGGCATGAGGATAAGCAGTGCAATAAAACATACCATGAATTACTATGGTGTCCGGATACTTACAACTTTGCCAGGGGCTTGACCCTGGGTAGCCACTCGTCGCCACTGTAGGCGGCCGTCGTGGAGCAGTTCGGAGGGAGGGTCCTTCCCTTCTTGGACCCTTCGGCCTCCCCGGTTAGGTCGGCCTTCCTTTTCTTGTCTCCCCTGGCTGGGGGGAGAGAACTTTCCTCCTCCTCCTCCTCCTTGTTTTCATGGGAGGAGTGCGCGTCGGAGTCGTCAGACGATGAGTCCGATATAACCTTGCGCTGGAGACCCTTTCGGGTCCCCGTGGCCTTCTTCTTGGTCTCCTTCGCCGGCACCTCGTAAGGTGCCAGAGCCAGCATCTCCATTAAGAGAGCATCCGCGGGATCTTCCGGCAGGGGGGCTGGGCAATCGAGCTGCTCTGCTGTCTTTATCCAGTCCTGCTAATGGCATGGGAGCTTAGATCCCGCACATCATTTAACTGGGGCAAATAAATACCCTGTGAGATACAAAAACTTACCGGATTGGCATGGCGCTTTGTGCTGAGTCCGCGGTCCTCGATGAGGGAAGGAGGTACCTCGGCGCCCTTGAAGAGCACCCTCCAGATGTCCTTGTGTGTCGTGTCATAGAGCTCTCGCAGCGTCAAGTGCTGGGCCGGGTCGAACTCCCACAAATTGAATGCCCGTCGTTGACATGGGAGAATCCGGCGGAAGAGCATGACCTGGACCACGTTGACGAGCTTGATTTTCTTGCTCATCATGTTCCTGATGCAGGTCTGGAGTCCGGTCAGCTCTACCGAAGTACCCCAGGACAGGCCCTTCTCTTTCCAGGAAGTGAGCCGCGTGGGGATTTCATATCGAAATTTGGAGGCCGCCACCCAGTTGGTGTCGCACGGCTCGGTGATGTAGAACCACCCCGATTGCCACCCCTTTATGGTCTCCACATAGGAGCCTTCGAGCTAGGTGATGTTAGGCATTTTGCCCACCATGGCGCCTCCGCACTCAGCTTGCCGGCCGACCACCACCTTCGGTTTAACATTGAAGGTCTTCAGCTACATGCCGAAGTGGGGCCTGATGCGAAGGAAGGCCTTACACACGACGATAAACGCCGAGATGTTGAGGATTAAATTGGGGGCCAGATGATGAAAATCCAGCCCGTAGTAGAACATGAGCCCATGGACAAATGGGTGGAGGGGAAATCCCAGTCTGCGGACGAAGTGGGTAAGAAAAACTACCCTCTCATGGGGTTCGGGCGTAGGGATGAGCTGCCCAGCATCTGGCAGCCGGTGCGTGATATCCGCAGCCAGATATCCAGCTTCCCGTAACTTTGTGATGTTCTCCTCCGTGACGGAGGAGACCACCCACTTTCCACCCGCTCCGGACATGCTTGGAGTGGTTTGAGAAGAAAGACGTGAACTTGGGCACTGGAGCTCGAGTGTGCGAGAATGGGTAAGCAAGGAGGAAGAAGGTGTGGGTAAAAAAGGGTGAACCCTTGTCCCTTTATAGGGGCGGAAGAGGCGATGCACCTCCCCACTTGCCTGGTAAAATCTCTTATTCCCCAAGCGCCGTAATTGATGGCGCGGTTGGGTTACCCACGTCCGTATTGATTAGAATCCCGTAATAAGGGGGACACGATCTCTACTTTGACAAGACGTGTCAAGAGAACCGCCTCGCGTTATGTGCGGTGCTGGTTGAGAAAAACGGTTCGAATAATGACCGGGCCATGCCATGATGTCGTGCTGTCAAAATGTGTCAGTAGATTGGATTTGTGGAAATATTATTCTCTCAATGGTGGTGTGTTGAACTTCTTTTGCAGAGCCGGACACTATCCTTGTGTTAAAAATCTTCCATGGAGTATTCGGAGGAGGAACCCGCCTTGCAATGCCGAAGACAAAACTGCACGCCGGACTCATCGTCATTGAAACCTGGTTTAGGGGCTACTGAGGGAGTCCTGGATTAGGGGGTCTCCGGACAGCCAGACTATATCCTTTGGCCGTACTGTTGGACTATGATGATACGAGATTGAAGACTTCGTCCCGTGTCCGGATGGGACTCTCCTTGGCGTGGAAGGCAAGCTAGGCAATACGGGTATGTAGATCTCCTCCCTTGTAACCGACTCTGTGTAACCCTAGCCCCCTCCGGTGTCTATATAAACCGAAGGGTTTAGTCCGTAGGACAACATACAATCATACCATAGACTAGCTTCTAGGGTTTAGCCTCTATGATCTCGTGGTAGATCAACTCTTGTAATACTCATATCATCAAGAACAATCAAGCAGGACGTAGGGTATTACCTCCATCAAGAGGGCCCGAACCTAGGTAAACATCGTGTCCCCTGCCTCCTGTTACCATCCGCCTTAGACGCACAGTCCGGGACCCCCTACCTGAGATCCACCGGTTTTGACACCGACAACCATCAATACTTTGAGGTCATCGTCTTCTGGGGGTGTTGCTCTGGGGTATTCCTGGTGAGGATATCTTCACCGCTCTTGGCCACATGCCGGAGTATCCAACATGCTCTAAGGCTGTGGGTTGGTATGCTATCCAGTGTTGTGTGTATTTTGCATGGCCCGTCGAGCCATCCTTCCAAAATGGTTATGCGCCGGGTAACGGGCTTGTGTTTTTTTACCATTTGTCCCGGCGTGCCCTGAGGGTGCGCCCTTTTCGTCTGAACGAGGGGTTGAGTGGGGACTGCTGGTCCCCACCGTGCTGCCTGAGTTTTCCAGGCACTTTCCATTGTGTTGTACTTCTGCATGATAGTTGCCAAGTCAGCAAAGTGCAATATGTGACGGCGGTTGATGGCGTTGAGGATTCCCTCGTTCGTGCAATTGTTGCGAAACACTGAGATCGCGTCTTCGTTGCGACAATCTTTGATCTTGTTTTTGACAAGGAGGAATTTGGCCCAAAAGTGGTGGACCGTTTCCTGAAATTGTTGCTGCGTGCTCAAGAGAGCGCTTATGTCTGGGTGGGTGGGTGGAGTTAAATCCAAACGCTGACCCAATTTTGGGTCCGGAGTCCGAAGATCTTCCAAACTTAGATGTTCGAGCTCTGGGATATCAACTGATTTTTGAAGCTTATCATTCGATTCTATGTTCGGAGGACAAGGCGTGTCTTTCTGCCGGTAGTTGTCCGGCTTCTTGAGGTCGGAGATCTGAACATAGTTCGCCCTCAATATAGAGGAAGAGTTATGTTGCTCCTTGACTACTGCTATCTGGTGGTGATCGGTGGAGATTTAATATCTCTCTGGTCGGGTTTAAGCCCAATCCGATCATAGTCTGTAGTGAACCCCAAGGCGGCAATGCGATCTAGGAGTTCGTTTAAAGACGATAACATCCATCCATTTGGCGTATTCAGAATCAACACAGAGGCGATTTTTGATGACTCGAAAGGTCATCATCGTTGGCTCAAGGGTCGAACGGGCGGTCATGATAAAGCTGCCCAGCCGAAGGGTTTGGCTGGAGGCCAGAGCTCCTACGGAGGTGATATTTTCCTTGATGATAAGTCGAGCCATCAACCCTTTTGATGACGGCACAGTGGAACTATCAATGATCTGGAGTCCGTTTTGGGCTCCGGAGAGGGGAATCCATCGCCATCTTCATCATCAACCATCCTCCATCACCAATTTCATGATGCTCACCGCTGTGCGTGAGTAATTCCATTGTAGGCTTGCTGGACCATGATGGGTTGGATGAGATTTACCATGTAATCAAGTTAGTTTTGTTATCTCACTACAGTAAAAAAAAGTGTGGGGCCTACTTGATCCCAACAACGTTCGTATTTTCCTGTAAAATTATTCGCTTGGTTACTCCTGACAAGCGGGGCCACACTTATGATTGTGAGAATTGGCTTATTTTTGTCATATAACATGGTCAACGGGTTTGACGTGAAAATAACAATGTCTAATGGCATTTTTGAGCAAACATCCAACTTAAATGGCATTTTTGAGATATCTAATTGCATTGTTGAGCAGGCATCTCATGGATCAATGAAATTTTTTGTGTAGCTGTAACTTCTAATGGCAAAACTGAGTAGTGATACACAAGTAGTGGCATAAATAATAAGACCCAAGAATTAAATAGGTATGCTAATTTCTTTTATATGAAGGGTTTCTAGCCACAGAGTCATAACTGCTTCTTCATCGCCTCCATGACCTCCATCTCCTTGCGTGCCTCCTCCGCCATATTCTTCATTCTGTCCATGACGCGGGATTTCTCGACGCAAGCCTTCATCATCTGTTCCACGGCCGCATTACGTACCTTGAGAGCAGCCGGGTGCTCGATGCGGACCTTCGCCAACTCCTTCTTCTGTTCCATGATGAGGGCCTGCAACATCTTCATCGAGGAACTACTCTTGTCATGCAGCTTCTTCCGGCTGGCGTTCTCCTCCTTCAGCGGGTCGACCTCGTGGCAGAGCTTCGCCTTGTCCTCCTGAAGTTCAAGGATTTTGCCGGTTGCCTTCTTCTCCAAGGCAATGCTCTTCTTCAGTAGCATCACCAAGTCCGTGGTCAACTCCCCCTGCTCATTGAGTTCAATGGGCATGTCGTCGAGGCTCTCCTTCAATAGCTCCACCAAGTTGTGGATGAACTCCTACTTATTGAGCTGATCGGGCATGCCGTCGAGGGATCACGACTCCAGCGCCGCCAGCTGGGCATGTTCGCCTCCGCGGCTAGGGCGCTCCTAGGAGCCATCGCCTGCCCGTGAGAGATCTTTCAAGGTCTCTGTGAGGTGGCGAGCCCTTCCTTTTTTTGACGGCCTTGGTTGCCGCTCCCTTCTTACGAGTAGTTCTCGACCTAGAGCTCTGCACACCGGACATGGCAAGGACGGACGATGAAGAAGGACTTATGAGGAGGAAGGTAGAGTAATTTTTGGTTAGGTAGTTCCCCTTTTTATAACCTAAGTACTAGCACTAGTACTAAAACCTGCATAGTGGGAACACGTTCAGGTTTGGTACGTACAAGTAGGTGTGAGCAAGCTTGCACTTAATTGTAGCACTAGTACTTTGGAATGTGATGGGAACAAGGTAAAGATTAATTGATGGTTTTGGTTTCGAGGCTCGAAACGGCTCCCGGTGAGTTTAGTGGAACATAAATTTCAAGTACTCCCTCCATCTTAGTTTACAAGGCTTGCATGTGTATCTAGGTCGTCAATTTAACTTATATAAAATAAATTGTTCAAGATTAAAAAAATATCATTAAAAATTAGAATATTTGAAGTTTGTAATGATATATTTTTCGTAATGTATGCCTCTTATTAAGTTGGTCAAATTAACGACCTAGGTACATGTACAAGACTTGTAAACTGAGATAGAGGGAGTACTACACTACTCAAATGCGGTCGCACAAGTCAGTGATGTAACTGGTCATACATGTCAGACCAAGCTGATGCGTGTCCCTTCGGTGAGACGCGGGTCCGACCGACCGTCTGTTGGTGTGACCGACCGTAAAGTATTATGCGATGGAGACTTCTGGTTGTGGCTTCGGTTGATTGTCATGACCAAGCATTCAAAAACTAGTGATAAATGAATTATTATCTTTTTTCAAACGACCAAGTCTTTTCACAGTTATCTCCGTGAAGTTTCAGGTCATTCCGAGAACTTATTCTGCACAAAAATAACACCATGGCAATTCTGCTGAAAGGAGCGTCAGTCCGGGTTAGTTCCATTCAAATCATGCAAGTTAGAGTCCAAAACAAGGCCAAAAGAGTTTGGAAAAGTAGATACGTTGGAGACGTATCAGGGAGTTACGACAACTTCTTTGATCACCTGGGTCACTACAGCTTCTCCTTCAGTCCGCTGAGGCAAAACTGGTGGTACATCTTGCTGAGGCAAAACTGGCTCGTGAGCCATGGGATCTTCATCTTTGTTTTCTTCATGTCCTGGCTATGAAGCCGAAGAACCTAGAGCGAGATCAACCTCCATATGGGTGGGGGCACCAGATGAGGAGACCATGGTGGTATTTCTTTAGGAAGCAACTTGCTCCCACTCAAACTTATCATCCTCCTTGATGGATCCAGAGGGCTCAGCTTGCATATCCTTCAGAGGCAATGAAACAACCTTTTCTACCTCAATCTCTTCGTCAACTTTCTCTTTACAGGCATGTTTCTCGGGCACGACATTCTTTTTGTCATGATTGTTCAGAAAGATATCCATCACATCAGATTCTTGAGCAACTGAGGTAGGAATGATAACTGCTACTTCTTGAGGTTATGTTGGTTTTTCCCTTGAAGAGGAAAGGATGCTGCAGCAAAGTAGAGATAAGTATTTTCCTCAGTTAGAGAACCAAGCACTACAAAAAAAGACACATCAGTGAAATTTTGGTCCAAACAAAAAAATTGTCATGCTTATAACACTTCTATGACGATAATTGTGACAAAACCCGGTATCATCATAGGTTTGCGGTGGGTGGTCGGGGCCGAGGGATGCATGGAGGTTTGCGCATTTCTCTCGTACATGTATGCACGTATGTGCGAGGCGTTGCACTCTAACTGAACCCGAGCGAGGCATTGGGCTCTAAGTGGAGCCAAGCGATTGCACTAGCTACGTTACTGAACCCCAATCGATCCCTTGCTATTAACTAAACCCGAGTGATTCCTTCGCTGCCGCTGCTAAGTGAAGCCGATCGATGCTGCCTCTTGATGAACAGTGAGCGTTGTTGGGGGGTTGGATGAATAGCTCCCGGTGGGGGTTGGATGAGCAGGACCCCGTGGTAGTAGAGGATGTTGCTGCTGGATGAACATGACCCTGATCGATCGAGTCGGTTGGGGGTGGATGAACAGGACCCCGTGGGGGGCTGGATGAACAGGACCCCGTGGAGGGCTGGGTGAACAGGATCCCGTGGAGGGCTGGTTGAACAGTAGCCGGTGGAGGGCTGGATGAACAATAACCCGTGGAGGGGTGGTTGAATAGGACCCCGTGGAGAGGGCAGGTTGAACATTAGCCAGTGGAGGAGCAGTGGAGGCTGGATGAACAGGAGCCCGTGGATGAACAGTCGCAGTTGGAGGCTGGAGGACGTCGACATTGGATGAACAGTAGCCTATGGAGGCTGGAGGAGGTCGACGGTGGAGATGAACAATATCCCATGGAGTCCCGTTTTGTGGTACACCACACCCCTCCCAATGAACAGGACCCTTGTTTCGACCATAGCACTCCAACACAAGTCCGTTTCCTCCATTTTGCGGTACGCTACACCGCTCCTGATCAACAGGACCCCGTTTCGACCGTAGGAGGTCCAAGAGAAGTTCGTTTCCTCCATTTTGCAGTATGCCAGACCCCTCCCAATGAATAGGATCCTGTTTCGACCGTGGCCGGTCGAACACAAGGTCGTTTCCTCCGTTCTACAATACGCTAGGTCTTGTTTCGATCAGCTGTTCCGTCCATGCCGGTTGGCTCCCGATGAACACGACGACGCAGTTTCTCCGTTCCAACCCAGCCATGTACACAAGCCCTGGCCGTACATATGTGCGAGTAGGCGTTCGAGACCCCGCCCGTATGTACGTACGTGGACGTATTTACTTTCTTGCACCCTTGCAGAACTATGTATTGTGCTGAGCCCCCAGCAGAACTATGTTATGTTCCTTCTCGTTACTTTAACTCTTCAGTACATACATACTAGTATTTCTTACAGTTCATCTTTTAGTTGGTATAGTACTACCACTCATTTCTTCACATTATATACGTACAATATATATGGCCAGCATCATATAGCTAGCAGTTTAGTTGACAAAGAATTTCAGGGTGCTTAGTTTTATTTGAGGGTTGTGTTGTGCTAGACAACATTATTGTGACTCAAATCTCTTTTGCCATGTTATAATGACATAAATACCGATGGACCAACATGCCAGCTCTCCCTCTAGGGTTTGATCCGTAGTATCCACTATGTTCTAAGATTGATGTTGCTATGACTTTGCTATGCCTAATGCTTGTCACTAGGGCCTGAGTGCCATGATTTCAGATCTGAACCTATTATATTTTCATGAATATATTTGTGTTCTTGATCCGATATTGCAAGTTATAGTCACCTACTATGTGTTATGGTCTGGCAACCCTGGAGTGACAATAGTCGGGACCACTCCCGGTGATGACTATAGTTTGAGGAGTTCATGTATTCACTAAGTGCTAATGCTTTGGTCCAGTACTCTGTTAAAAGGAGTCCTAAATATCCCTTAGTTTCCAATAGGACCCCGCTGCCACGGGAGGGTAGGACAAAAGATGTCATGCAAGTTCTTTTCCATAAGCATGTATGACTATATTCGGAATACATGTCTACATTACTTTGATGATCTGGAGCTAGTTCTGTGTCACCCTATGTTATAACCGTTGCATGATGAATGCCATCCGACATAATTATCCATCATTGATCCATTGCCTACGAGCATTTCACATATTGATGTTTGCTTCGTTACTTTTTCGTTGCCACTGTTACGATTGCTACAAAAGTGCTACTGTTACTTTTGCCACTGTTACCGTTACTTCCATACTACTTGGCTACTAAATATTTTGCTATCGATATTAAGCCTTTCATGTGTGGTTGAATTGACAACTCAGCTCCTAATACCTGAGAATATTCTTTGGCTCCCCTTGTGTTCAATCAATAAATTTGGGTTGAATACTCTACCCTCGAAAACTGTTGCGATCTTGTATACTTGTGGGTTATCACTCCCACTGTTGAAAGTTCACCTAAGGAAAAGGCCCCAATGCCTGACAACCACAAAACCGGTGAAGGAGTTCCAGCGGAGAAAAATGAAGGTCAGACCAGTGCTCTAATGCCATCTGCACCAGAGAAAGTGAAAAGGCCCCTTGCTCCTCTAAAGCATACCGATGAAAATGCGCGAGTATCTGATGATGTTTAGCTGATGGAAGTAAGTGATGAAGAAAATAAAAAAACCCTCAGGAATAATATCCTCTGTTCCCTGCTGAGTATGGTCCGAATGGTCCAACTTTCAATGAGCAGCTTCATCATTCGATGCTAGCCTTCTTTGGGTTCGGCCCATATGAAGGGGAGAGAACTTCACTGTCACCAAGGTTTTGGACTGAAGAACAAGCCGTATATTATGCTCGGATCTTGTTTGGGAAGAATCGAATTTTCAACTACAAGATATTAAACTTCGCTGAGCTCGAAGGAATGCCCTATTTCCATCATGCAATCACGCATATTGAACATGCTCTCTTGAAAGGATTCATGCGCTTCAATCATGGCTGGAACAAAGAAGTTATCCTTTGATGTCTACTACATAACTTTATTCTTGTAGGCTCGTGTTGGGCCTCCAAGCGCAGAGTTTTGTAGGACAGTAGCAATTTTCGCTCAAGTGGTCGACCTAAGGTTTATCAGTCCGTGGGAAGCGTAGGATGAAGATGGTATCTCTCAAACAACCCTGCAACCAAATACAAGAAAACTCTTGTGTCCCCAACACAACTAATACAATGGAAAATTGTATAGGTGCACTAGTTCGGCGAAGAGATGGTGATAAAAGTGTAATATGGATGGTAGAAATATATTTCTATAATCTGAATAAATAAAAACAGCAAGGTAGAAACTAGTAAATGGGCACAAAAACGGTATTGCAATGCTTGAAAATGAGGCCTAGGGTCCGTACTTTCGCTAGTGCAATCTCTCAACAATGCTAATATAATTGGATCATATAACCATCCCTCCATGTGCAACAAAAATCACTCCAAAGTTCCTATCTAGCGGAGAACATAAGAAGAAATCATTTGTAGGGTGCGAAACCACCTCGAAGCTATTCTTTCCGATCGATATATCCAAGAGTTCATACTAAAATAACACCAAATAATTTCAGATTCATAACACTCAATCCAACACAAAGAACTTCAAAGAGTGCCCCAAGATCTCTACCGGAGAAACAAAAGACGAGAACGTGCATCAACCCCTATGCATAGATTACCCCAATGTCACCGCGAGAATCCGCGAGTTGAATGCCAAAACACATATCAAGTGAATCAATATGATACCCCATTGTCACCATGAGTATTCATATGCAAGACATATACCAAGTGCTCTCAAATCCATCAAAGTATTCATTCCGATAAGGACGAAATCTCAAAGGGAAAAACTCAATTCATCACAACAAGATAGAGAGGGGAAAACACCATATGATCTGACTATATTAACAAAGCCCGCGATACATCAAGATCGTGACATCTCAAGAACACGAGAGAGAGAGAGAGAGAGATTAAACACATAGCTACTGGTACAAACCCTCAGCCCCGAGGGTGGACTACTCCCTCCTCATCGTGGTGGCCGCCGGGACGATGAAGATGGCCACCAGAGATGATTCCCCCCTTCGGCAGGGTGCTGGAACGGGGTTTAGATTGGTTTTCGGTGGCTACAGAGCCTTGCGGTAGAGGAACTTCTAATATAGGGTTACTTCTGATGGTTTCTCTATTTATAAGATTTTATGGGGTTGGTTTCACGCTAAGATGGGCCTCGAGGTGAGCACAACCCACCGAGGCGCACCTGGGCCCCCTGGCGCGCCCCGATGTCTTATGCCCTACTCCTTCATCTTCTTGTCCTTCCACGAAGCTTGGGGGGGGGGTCTCTTTTGTTCCAAAAAAATCGTCAAAAAGTTTCAGCTCACTTGGAGAACGTTCATTTCTGCACAAAAAACAACACCATGATAGTTTTGCTGAAAACAGTGTCGGTTCGGGTTAGTTCCATGCAAATCATACCAAAACCATGGCATGAATACTTCATAAATTATAGATACGTTGGAGACTTATCATCCTTCAGCTCTATGCCACATTGTATATCTCAGGGGAGCTTGGAAACACTTCATCATGGATTCTCGAATGGATGATAGGCAGAGAAAAGACAAAGTGCTCGGCCGATCAGTTTTTGGCCATGATAATCTTCCACGGTGTGAATTTGAGAATGATAGAGAACACATGCTGCATTTCTGGGAAGTTTCCTAAGCACAACTCCATATTCTGATGGATCCAACCATGGTTGGAGATGAATGCATTGATGTTGATCCGAAGAAGTTGGCCTATGACAGCAAGGTGATGCTTCACATTCTGTGCAATAATATCATGCCAACGAACAGACCAAATTCCATCAATGGCATTGTAGGAAATGCACTCCTGGCCATCTCACAAGGAATTCACTTCGATGTTCCTGATCTGTTTATTTGCAATCTGGCATGCGCTGCTGATATCCCCCAATCAATGAAGTTGTATGCTCCATGGATCATGTATGCAATTGAGAAACTCACCCATGAGAAAATTTTCTAGGTTTATATTCCAAAAGTATTCATGCCTCCAGTCCGTGACACTCTACGCATAGTGAGGGATACTGGGAAAGGGAAGGAACCTGTTGATGCTACTGCCATTGAGTCTGCATCTGAAAATGCACCGAAGGTCAAGAAAGCCAGGGTTGAAATCCCTCGTGAGGAAAATCCATCTCTCTCTGAGATTTGCATTCGCACACAACAGACACTAGAAAGCCACATCAAGCTGGGTAGAAAAGAAAAGCTGGCGTTAATGATTGAGCTGAATTTTCTTCACAATCATACTCGCCAAATTCTTCTTCATGAGAAGAAGCAAAGAATCAATCATGGACTCTGTTAAGGAAGCATTACTCCCGCAAGAAGTTAGCTAAAAAGGGCATCATGAAGGAGTATAAGTACCTGATTGTACTTGTTGTTCCTTGCATTCAAAGACAAACTCCTGTGCTCCCACATAGTTCTACTTCAACCGACCTGCTGTTTGTCAGACATGATGATGAAATTGCAGACACAGCCGGCACTCTTATCTTTAAGCCAGATGATCATCACGCCAAGTATTTTACTGCCCATACTACTACTCCTACTTCTTCCTTGACCATTCCTTGCTCGTCGGATTCTGATTCATCGAGTGGTTTCAATTCTGTAGCGACCCGACCTCAGATGGTCAAGTCTCTGTGCATAAGTGTCATCCCTGGTTCGGTAATGCTGACATACACAGTACTCGAAGGATTTATAACAGAGTAGCAATCACACACTTATTACATCGAAAGTCTCAAAATAGAACTTATTACAATAAATATGGCTTAAGGCCATCTAAATAAGATAACAGTGGAGGACTTGGAAGATAAACTGAGTCCATCAACTCCAACGACATAGCTGAGTGCACGACAAACAACCTAGCGCACCTTACTCTTCGTCTGAAAAGTCTGCAACATGATATGTTGCAGCCCAAAAATGGGTCAGCACATGGAATGTACTGGCAATATAACACAGTAGGGCAATGAACAGGTAAATGCTATCACTACATGCATATATGGCTGGTGGAGGCTCTATGGTTATAATGTTTTTGCGAAAAGCCAATTTTTCCCTACAACAAAGGAATATAATCCATTTAACTATCATGGTAGTTGTTAAACATTGAGAAGGTTCCTCCAACTCAATCCCAATTTGAAAGTAATTAACAACCCAACAAATTAAGTAATAGAGTGATGAGATCAATATGATAATCCAAGTTCCAGATACTCAAGATGTCCATAACCGGGGACACGGCTAACCATGATTAGTTTGTACACTCTGCATAGGTTTGAGCACTTTTCCCCACAAGACTCAATCTCCTCCGTTGGATTTCTCGCACTACATGGTGTTTGAGAAACGGATGACCGGGACACAGTTTTTCAGAAGCATTAACTCTAACCGCGGGTAGACAGTACCAACCTACATCCCCTACATCTGCTAGCCTACCACTGGAAGAGGTCATGCAACTTACTCCAGTATGCTAGAGACCATAATAGCTTGTGGCTGCACACGGAAGTTTCTAGCATGAATAATCTTATGATCCCTTTAAGCCTGGGTGGCGAACCATAGGATGATCACACGGGTACTCCGGGATATCCAAGGACAATACTGGATTCTCCAGGTGCCCGCAACCAATCCACCCAGATGTGTGTTTAAGTAGCCACCTTAAGTTAACCATTAATTAATAATGTCACATCTATCATGGATACTCTCAAATCCAATCCACGTCTACTAGCATAGCATGGCGATATAAGCATTACGTTGAAGTAACTCCCAAGGGTTTGATAATAAAAGGGCAATAGGTTCTACCTCACCATCTACTTCCCAAAACCCACATGTTAAGAGATCCTACTCATGCAATGTTTGGGGGTTGAAACTAATGCATAAAAACTGGGTAAGAAAAGAGTACGATCAAAGTGTTACTTGCCTTGCTGATGATCCACAAAACCTAGTGACTCGTAGTAGCACGCTGCGCACTTCGGGAATTCTATCGCAAACAAACAATAGCATACATAAGCAATCAAGCAAAGATGCACCGGTAAAACTCAAATAAGAAGACTGAATCTGAAAGCTCAACTAAAGAGATTCGATCTACAAAAAGAATCAATCAAATCGGAGCTATGAAACTAAGACTACGGTCAAAAGAACTTCAAAACCAAATCTGCTTGCAACCAAATTTTAATTTGTGAAAAACCTTGTTCAAGTTGATAAAACAGAAAGAGGGGTTCGAGATGAAGATTTTGGCGTTGGTTTCACTGGATTTGGACAAACGATTAAGAAACGACGAGGGTTGAAGATCAGGGGCTAATCTGCAATAAAAGTAACCGCAGATAGGTCCCTTGCTGAAAATAAAATAAAAGGAAAAGACTAACGAATGAACCTTTGTTGTCTGATCCTAAGTGGCGAAAAGCGTTCGTAAAAACGAACAAATGGATGGACGTCCGCTAAATAACTAAACCGAGAAAACAGAACCGATAAAAAAACATCTAGGGTTTTCAAAAAAACCGATCAGTTTTTACCTAAACCGAAAAAACCAACGGGCGGATCCGGCGAACGGCGGCGGCGGCTCCGACATGCAGCGCGGCGGCGAGCAGCGCAAGCAAACGACGCAGGCGGCAGCGCGGGTGGCGTGCGCGGCGGCAGCAGCACTAGGGTTAGGGTTTGCGGGGCGGGGCGGCTTGGTGGGCTGGGGCGGCCCCGGACGGCGGCTTATAAAGCCTGCCCGGCAGGAGACCGGGTCGGTCACGGCCCGTTTAGGTCGGTTGACTTTTTTTAAACAGATTCCTCCGGAAAAAATCCTAAAAAATAAAATAAAAATCTAAAAACGCTAAAACAAATTTTCACCGTCTAAATAGAATATTTAGAACAAAGTGAACATTTTCTTGGCCTAAAAATGCAATTTTAAAAAATGCATATTTTTTTTAATTCAAATAAAAGAGCAATAAAACCCGAAAAAAATATTTATTTGATTTTAATATTTTTCCTCCAATATTTCATTTATTTGGAGAAGTCATATTATCTCCTCTCATATAGTTTTTAATTATGAAATATTTTTGGAGAGGAAAAACAATAAAACCAAAGTGATTCACTTTTCAATATTTGAGAAAATTCAAATATGAAAACAATAAAATCCCCAACTCTCTCCGTGGATCCTGGAGTTGCTTAGGGTTTTGGGGTCACAAAGCCAAAATGCAAATAAAATATGATATGCATATGATGACTTATGTATAACATTCCAAATTGGAAATTTGGGATGTTACAAACCTACCCCCAGTAAGGTGAATCTCGCCCTCGAGATTCGGGTTGGCTAGAAAATAGGTGTGGGTGGTCTTTCAGTAGATCATCCTCTCTTTCCCAGGTGGCTTTATCCTTGGTATGGTGGCTCCACTGAACTTTGCAAAACTTGATAACCTTACTATGTGTGATCCGGCTGGCAAACTCGAGAATCTTGACTGGTTTCTCCTCATAGGTTAGATCACTATCCAGCTGAATTGCTTCCAGGGGCACTGTATCTCTCAGAGGAATATCGCTCATCTCTTCATGGCACTTCTTCAACTGGGAAACATGAAACACACCATGAACTCCTGACAGTCCTTTGGGTAACTCCAACTTGTAGGCTACTTCTCCCATACATTCCAAAACTCGGTATGGTCCTACAAATCTTGGGGCTAACTTTCCCTTAACTACAAAACGTTTAACTCCTTGCAGAGGTGACACACGAAGATATGCTCTATCTCCGATTTCATAGCCTACCTCCTTGTGCTTTGAGTCTGCATAACTTTTCTACCTGGACTGAGCTACCTTCAGCCTGCCTCAAATCAGCTTAACCTTCTCTTCTGACTCTTTAATTAAATCTGGTCCAAACAACTGACGGTCTCCAACTTCATCCCACATCAACGGTGTCCTGCACCTCCGTCCATATAAAGATTCAAAAGGTGCCATCTTCAAACTAGCCTGGTAGCTATTGTTGTATGAGAACTCTGCATAAGGCAAATTATCATCCCAACTAGATCCATAATCAAGCGCACAAGCTCTGAGCATGTCCTCCAGAATCTGATTGACTCTCTCGGTCTGTCCATCTGTCTGCGGATGAAAGACAGTACTAAACTCTAGCCTGGTTCCCGAAGTATGGTGCAGCTGGTGCCAAAACTTTGAAGTAAACTGTGTTCCTCTATCTGATACGATAGTCCTCGGAACTCCATGCAGACATACGATCCTGGTCATATATATCTTGGCCAACTTCGCACTTGTATAGGTGGTTTTTACTGGGATAAAGTGAGCCACTTTGGTCAACCGATCAACTACTACCCAGATAGAGTCATATCCCGATCGGGTCCTGGGTAATCCAGTGATAAAATCCATGTCAAGCTTATCCCACTTCCATTCGGGTATCGGCATAGGCTGCAGTAATCCTGCTGGCTTCTGATGTTCTGCCTTCACTCTCTGACATACATCACATACGGCTACATACTCGGCAATATGCTTCTTCATACCCGTCCACCAGAAACGCTCCTTCAAATCCAAATACATTTTGGTGTTTCTGGGGTGTATAGAGTATGGCGAGTCATGAGCCTCATGAAGTATCAACTTCCTGATCTCTGCATTATTGGGTACATAAACACGGTCCTCAAACCACAAGGTGTCGTGCTCATCCTCACGAAAACCTTTGGACTTTCCCTTGCTCATTTTCTCCTTTATCTCGGCAATTTCTTTATCATCCTTCTAAGCTTCTCAAATCTTTCCCAATAATGTTGACTGCATTTATAAAGCTGCAACAAAACCTCTAGGGACTATCTCCAAACGTAGCTCCTTGAGATCTTTGGCTAAGTCTGTTGGTAATCCTCCATTTACGACGGTATTGGCGTAACGCTTCCGGCTCAAAGCGTCTGCTACAACATTGGCCTTGCCTAGATGATAGTGCAACTTCATATCATAATCCTTTATAAGCTCCAACCATCTCCTTTGCCTGAGATTCAACTCCTTCTCTGTGAAAATGTACTTCAAACTCTTATGATCCATGTACACTTCACAATGATTTCCAATAAGAAAATGTCTCCGGGTCTTGAGCGCATGCACTACTACTGCTAACTCCAAATCATGTGTGGCATAATTGAACTCATGAGGTCGAAGCTGACGTGAGGCATATGAAACAACTCTTCTGTCTTGCATAAGTACACCTCCAAGCCCTAAGTGAGACGCGTCACAATACATTTGGAAATCCTTACGTATATCTGGCAGAATCAACACTGGGGCTGTAGTCAAATGTTTCTTCAACTCCTGAAAACTGGCCTCACATTCTTCCATCCATTTGAACTTGGTGTCCTTCTTCAAGAACTCTGTCATGGGCTTTGCAATCTTTGAGAAATTCTCAATGAATATCCGATAGTATCCCACGAGTCACAGAAAGCTGTGGATCTCTCCAACTGAAGTGGGTGCCAACCACTCAGTGACTGACTGAACCTTTGTCGGGTCTACTGCTATACCTTCTCCTGATATAACATGTCCAAGGAATCTAACTTCCTTCAACCAAAACTCACATTTGCTAAACTTGGCATATAACTGATGTTCCCCGAGCTTCTTGAGAACTAAACGCAAATGCTCCTTGTTCTCCTCTTCATTCTTTGGGTATACCGGAATATCATCAATGAACACCACGACAAACTTATCCAATAACTCCATGAACACCTTATTCATCATACTCATGAAATAGGCAGGGGCGTTAGTCAATCCAAATGACATAACCGTGTACTCGTATAGCCTGTACCTTGTGGTGAAAGATGTCTTAGGTATATACTATTCTCGGATCTTCAGCTGGTGGTACCCTGATCGTAGATCGATATTGGAAAATACTGTAGCTCCTTGTAGTTGGTCAAACAAATCATTAATCATCGGCAGTGGGTACTTCTTCTTGATCGTCACTTCATTCAATGCACGATAGTCAACCACCATTCTCAGAGATTTATCCTTCTTCTCAACCAAGAGCACTTGGGCTCCCCATGGTGACGAGCTTCGTCGAATGTAACCTTTCTCCAATAACTCCTTAATCTGTTGATTAATCTCCTCCAGATCATTTGCGGGCATCCGGTATGGTCTCTTCGATATTGGTCCGGTGCCTGGCAATAGCTCTATCAAAAACTCAATTTCTCGACCCATCGGCATGCCTGGTAGTTCCTCTGGGAATTCATCCGGGTAATCCTTCACTACAGGCACCTCCTTTTGAACAATGCCCGCGAGGGAGTTTACGTGAGTCCTCTTGGGTGTATGCCTGGATACATACTTAATCCTTTTTCCCTCCAGGGTGGTGAGCAGAATTGACCTAGTAGCACAATCAATGTTTCCTCCATACTTCAATAGCCAATCCATACCCAGTATCACGTCCAATCCTTGTGACTCCAGAATTATTAGGTCTGAGGGGAAAATATGGCTGCCAATGTTTAAGGGTATCCAGTCGCACCATCGGCTGGCCATATATTCTGCTCCTGGTGAGCTTACTAACAAGGGTGTCCTAAGGGCTAAGGTGGGTAACTTAAACTTGTCCACAAATCCCCTTTAAATGTATGAATGTGATGCACCAGTATCAAAAAGAATGAGAGCGGTAAATGACTTAACCAAAAACTTACCGATAACTGCATCTGGCTGCTCTTCAACCTCCTCCACATTCACGTGGTTCACTTGTCCCTTGTTGAAAGGGTTGGGCTTCTTCCCAGAGCTTCCATTGCCATTTCCATTCTTTGCTTCAGGACATTCGGTGGCGTAATGTCCTGTCTTCTCGCACTTGAAGCAGGTAACATGACTTAGATCCCTCTTGGCGGGTGTGGCTAGGTTAGAGCGATTCTAATTACCGCCTGCTCCATTACCGTTTCCATTCTTGGGGCCACTTTGGTTATGCGAACTTCCTCCATTGTGGTTATGTCCTCCATGGTTATGGGTATATCCTCCCGAGTTCGGGGTGAAATGAGGTTTCTGCTGAGCTCCTGAATTGTACCTCCCTTGTCCATTCTTCCTTTTGCGGCTCTCATTCTGCTGCTGCTTCCCTTCAATCATACGAGCCTTATCTACCAACTCCTGGTAGTTGTTAAATGTTGCCACCATTAACTGCATAATCATCTCATCATTTTGCCCTTCCATAAATTCTCCTGTTTCGCGGCATCGGTGGCCACATCATCTAGGGCATATCAAGCTAGCTTGCTAAACTCATCCACATACTGCCCCACAGTATGGTTGCCCTGGCATAAGTTGTGAAACTCACGCTTCTTCATGCTCATAGCTCCAGTTGAAACATGAGCTGTGCGGAATGCTTGCTGAAACTGTTCCCATGTGACATTGGATATAGGAAAAGTGGTTGTGTAATTCTCCCACCATGAGGCAGCAGGTCCATCCAATTGGTGTGTGGAAAATCGCACCTTCTCCACATCTGTGCAACCTGCGGTGGTCAACTCCCTTCCTATCCCGCGTATCCAATCATCAACAAATATCGACTCGGTGCTACTGGAAAACATTGACGGCTGCAACCTTAGAAAGCGGGCTAGGTTATCAACTGGAGGGGGTGGTGGTGGGTTGTTGTTATTGTTGTTGTTGTTGTTGTTGTTGTTGTTGTTGTTGTTGTTATTGCCTTGATTCTGAACTAGCAACTGCATCAGTGTATTCTGCTGTTGGATCAACTGAGTGAGCTCCGGTGGGAAGACAAATCCGGGGTCACGTCTCGGAGGCATCTGATGGGTTTAGAGGGAAGAGATTAAAATAGAATGAGGTCTAATGAGAAAGCACTAACCATATGCACATGAGTCAAACACAATCATATCACACCAAATCAATTTCAAACAAGGGCATACAATTTATCTAACTATCGCTATAGTGCTCGGACTATACTATTTACATGGGGGAATACTACTGATCATACGGTGGTCATCTAGAAATTTTGATCGGTGGAAGACTCCATGATATCTGCTCCAGCTTCGTCTTCATAATCATCATCACTTGGGTTGGAGTCGGTGTCGTCGATGATGATGTATTCCTTGGGATGGTCGTCATCTCCTCCTAGTGCAGGGTCTCCCATGAATACTCCTAGCTTCCTTGTCAGGTCGTCATTCTTCTCCACTAGTATTGTGATTTCTTCCTCATATCCGTCGCGTGTAGACTTGAGTTCCTCTTCTAGCTCCGTGTTCCTGGTCATCACCTTCTTCGGATCTATCCTGCTTGCGCACATCTAGTTCTCCTGGCGACGAATGTGTTGGTTTAACTCTTGGATGTAAGCTGCAATGGACCTGTCCTTCCTGGTGCTGATCATCTCCCATTGCTCATTTCGGCGCCCACATATCTGGTAGATAGTATCCTTAAGATCCTCGTGATAAACATCACTGATACGACCTATGGCAATGTGGGCTGCCATGCTCTTTCCTAGACTCCAGGTTGGTGAATCAAAGGAAAACTCTATGGACTCAGTAACTGGCGGGAATGTCCTTCCTGGAACTTGAACTCGAATCATCCAATGCTCTTCTTCTGGTAAATTGGCAGTGTAGGTCCCAGTGAAGCTTGGTATTCCAATGTTCAGGTACCTAGTGACTTCCTTCAGGTGTCGTCCAAAAGGGGTGTCTTCATCCGGCTGCGTAAACTTATTCCTTGTGTCCGCCATCCTATAGAGTAGAAAATGGAGAGGAGTCAGAAATGAGTAGAGAAGAGTGACCTATGGCTCATCTTAGTGGTCGTGTCCTACATTCAGCGTGTGCTCTGATACCATCTTGTAGCGACCCGACCTCAGATGGTCAAGTCTCTGTGCATAAGTATCATCCCTGGATCGATAATGCTGACACACACAATACTCGAAGGATTTATAACATAGTAGCAATCACACACTTATTACATCGGAAGTCTCAAAAGAGAACTTATTACAATAAATATGGCTTAAGGCCATCTAAATAAGATAACAGCGGAAGACCTGGAAGATAAAGTGAGTCCATCAACTCCAACGGCATAGCTGAGTGCACGACAAACGACCTAGCGCACCTTACTCTTTGTCTGAAAAGCTTACAACATGATATGTTGCAGTCCGAAAACGGGTCAGCACATGGAATATGGTGGCAATATAACACAGTAGAGCAATGAACAGGTAAATGCTATCACTACATGCATATTTGGTTGGTGGAGGCTCTATGGTTATAATGTTTTTGCGAAAAGCCAATTTTTCCCTATGACAAAGGAATATATTTTATTTAACTATCATGGTAGTTGTTAAACATTGAGAAGGTTCCTCCAACTGAATCCCAATTTGAAAGTAATTAACAACCGAACAAACTAAGTAATAGAGTGATGAGATCAATATGATAATCCAAGTTCCAGATACTCAAGATGTCCATAACCGGGGACACGCCTAACCATGATTAGTTTGTACACTCTGCAGAGGTTTGCGCACTTTTCCCCACAAGACTCCGTCTCCTCCATTAGATTTCTCGCACTACATGGTTTCTGAGAAAGGGATGACCAGGACACATTTTTCAGAAGCATTAACTCTAACCCCGGGTAGACAGTACCAACCTACATCCCCTACATCTACTAGCCTACCACTGGAAGAGGTCATGCAACTTACTCCACTATGCTAGAGCCCATAATAGCTTGTGGCTGCACACGGAAGTTTCTAGCATGAATAATCTTATGATCCCTTTGAGCCTGGGCGGCGAACCATAGGATGACCACACGGGTACTCCGGGATATCCTAGGACAACAATAGATTCTCTAGGTGCCCGCAACCAATCCACCTAGATGTGTGTTTAAGTAGCCACCTTATGTTAACCATTAATTAATAATCTCACATCTGTCATGGATACTCTCAAACCCAATCCACGTCTACGAGCATAGCATGGTGATATAAGCATTACGTTGAAGTAATTCCCAAGGGTTTGATAATAAAAGGGCAATAGGTTCTACCTCATCATCTACTTCCCGAAACCCACATGTTAAGAGATCCTACTCATGCAATGTTTGGGGGTTGAAACTAATGCATAAAAACTGGGTAAGAAAAGAGTATGATCAAAGTGTTACTTGCCTTGCTGATGATCCGCAAAACTTAGTGACTCGTAGTAGCACGCTGCGCACTCCGGGAATTCTATCACAAACAAACAATAGCATACATAAGCAATCAAGCAAAGATGCATGGGTAAAACTCAAATAAGAAGATCAAATCTGAAAACTCAACTAAATAGATTCGTTCTGCAAAAAGAATCAATCAAATCGGAGCTACGGAACTGAGACTACAGTCAAAAGAACTTCAAAACCAAATCTTCTTGCAACCAAATTTTAATTTGTCAAAAACCTTGTTCAAGTTGATTAAATAGAAATAGGGGTTCAAGACGAAGATTTTGGCGTTCGTTTCACTAGATTTGGACAAACGGTTAAGAAATGGCGAAGGTTTGAAGATCAGGGGCTAATCCGCGATAAAAATAATCACGGATAGGTCCCTGGCTGAAAATAAAATAAAAGGAAAAGACTGACGAACGAACGTTCACTGTCTGATCCTAACCAGCGAAAAGTGTATGTAAAAACGAACGAACGGACGGATGTCCGCTAAATAATTAAACCGAGAAAACCGAACCGATAAAAAAACGCATCTAGGGTTTAAAAAAAACTGATCGGTTTTTACCTAAACCGAAAAAAAACAATGGGCGGATCTGGCGAACAGCGGTGGCAGCGACGCGGGAGGCGGCGGCGGCGCTAGGGTTAGGGTTGTTGGGCGTGTCGGCTTGGTGGGCTGGGGCGGCACGGGCGGCGGCTTCTAAAGCCTGCCTGGCAAGACACCGGGTCGGTCACGACCCGTTTAGGTCGGCTGACTTTTTTTAAAACAGATTCTGCCGGAATAAATCCTAAAAAATAAAATAAAAAGTCTGAAAGTGCCAAAATAAATTTTATCCGCCTAAATAGAATATTTAGAACAAAGTGAACATTTTCTTGGCCTGAAAATGCAATTTTGAAAAATGCATATTTTTTCTAATTCAAATAAAATAGCAATAAAACCCGAAAAAATTATTTATTTGATTTTAATATTTTTCCTCCAATATTTCATTTATTTTGGAGAAGTCATATTATCTCCTCTCATATAGTTTTTAATTATGAAATATTTTTGGAGAGGAAAAACAATAAAACCAAAGTGATCCACTTTTCAATATTTGAGAAAATTCAAATATGAAAACAATAAAATCCCCAACTCTCTCTGTGGATCCTGGAGTTGCTTAGGGTTTTGGGATCACAAAGCCAAAATGCAAATAAAATATGATATGCATATGATGACTTATGTATAACATTCCAAATTGGAAATTTGGGATGTTACAAATTCCGATTTTGAGGACTCTCCAGAAGAGTAGTTCCTCGTATGTGCTCTCATTCCTTTTTGACACTTGTTGACAAAAAGAGGGGAATTACATTGAGTGATAGATTATCAGGGTTTTCGCAGGGTGTTTTTATTCACATTCGGTTTTCCCTCGAATAATTTGCTTCATGAACTGCACCATTTGTGGTGTTGAAATTCTCGATCGCCATGTAACGTTAATAACCCCCCTGCAATGGTATTTGCTTCATACTATCTGATTGCAGGTACCATTGAATGCATTTTCCCCTTGCAATGACTATCCTCAATAATTATCTATCATATAGGGAAAATATTTGCTCTTCGAAGAAGAACAGGAAATCATCAAGTGATGACACTAATAAGGGGGAGAAGTACTTCAAGTACCAAATGAATTATATCCATTATGGTTGGATATGATCTGATTGTTATCTAACCTTGCAAGAAGAGAAAGTCAGTCTAAGATTTAATGAATTACGCTGTGAAGGCCATATGTTTCACTGAAAAAGTGTTTTTCCTCGCATTTTTCCATCCTATTATCTTATGTATTGCAGGAAAACCACATCTGAAGTACATACACTCTGAGCAACATATTCTTACCATTTCTTGCTCTGATCATATTGGATATGTAACATGCAGGAAGCCTACATCTTGTATGGATTCAAATTGTGTTGTGAGAAAACCTTCATGTTATATGCTTCATCACAAATCTTTCAAAGTATATCCTAGATATAATCCTTTTCGAAGATTTTGTGATAGGAATCACCTCAAACACCGTCGAGTGGATTGAAAGAAGTCAAGTATAAGATCATTTGTCAATGACACTCTTACAAAGAATTACCTCATCTCCCTACGGCCTATCATGCTCGAATACATATCTTCAAGGGAAGCATGTTTTATCTTCGTAAACTTCTCTCGTCTTCCAATTATCCCTCGCATTACATTTCATTCATTATCTATCCTTCGATGTGACCTATTTTGTCAACAATCGTCCAAAAAGGGGGAGATTGTTGGTGCAATATTTGCCTACCTTTTGTTTTCGAGATTGTCGACAGAAACAGGTATGGACTGATTTGTTTGCTAGTGCATTCAGAGAGAAATAGTCCATACAGAACTGAAGAGAATGTTGTCTCCCGTGGTAAGTTCGAGTAACTTCACCGAAGTATATCTGCATTGCATAGAAGAATGAGCTATATTTGATGAAGTTATGAAGAAGAGAAGACTGATGTGAAGAAATAATCCCCTCGAAGGATTTCTGATGAAGCGAAGCATATGTTTCAGGATGGCCATCCAAAGAAAATGACTGCAGCGAATGGAAGTCAAATACAAAGTGAAGACGTAGTATTCGTTTTGTTGTTTTTATTTCATTTATTTGAGTCATAGGACCTCCGTACTATTAAGAGGGTTATAGTTCTTGAAGCTTACATCCACTGTGATGCTTAGCCAAAACCTATGAAAGTTACGAGCGAAATCTCTTAGTGTTTTGAGCAAATACTAGTCAGCGAGAGACTGCGATCTTCTTCGGTGCGAGAGATTTGTCTCAGGCCGAGGAGTTAGTATTACGTGATCCGCAAGTAATGTTACCATTGTTCTCATATCCGACCTTTGGACTCGTGTCGTTCAGTCAATGGCTGCTATCGATGTCCAATTTGGTCTTTTCCCATCAGGGAAGGCTGCAGCTATAAATAGCCACCCCGCTCCAACATTGTTCATTGGCTGCTCCGCTTAAGATTTCTGAGAAGATTGATTTGAGCAACCCCTCTCCAAGTGATTTGAGTTTAAGATCCACCGAGAGAAAATCAAGAGCCCAAACTTAGACAGTGGTTTAGCATCATAGTGGTTCCGTGTTAGAGTTCTTGTACCTATTACTCTTGAGAGTTGCACATTCTCTAGACTGATAGGTTTCTTCTCAAGTGTTGAAGAGTTCTTGTCTTCACCGAGCTAGACCTTCAACAACCAAGAGTGATTATCATTCGTGAAGGTCGGATGAAGGTTTGGAGATCGCCGACAAGGATCTACCATGAGTGAAACCCGAGTCTGATTAGCTCTGGGTTGAAGGAGAATAGGGTGAAGAGAGTTTATCTTTCGTGTTAAGTCGCAACCCCTCCAACCAGACGTAGCCCTTTGGCAGAAGGGTGAACTGGTCTACCAAATCTGATTGTCGCCATCGAGCACCACTGGTTCATTTTACTCTACCACATTTCCTTCAGCGGTTTACTTTTGTTCTCTGTGCCGATAGTTCATCTGATCATTATCGTTGTTGTAATTCTTTCCTGTCATTGTTGCCATTCACATGATTTTATCTTCATATGTCATTCTGTTGTATTCTCCTCACTCTGTGTAGTTATCATCATTTCACATTGCATATCTCTTATCACCCACGTGATGTTTTGTCTTGTTCTAATGCATCTGTTTGCTTGTTGCATAACTCTCATCGTAGTTAAAACCTGTGATTTCCCAAGCTCGCTCTATTATCACATCATTCATCAAGGAATATGCTTCTAACGAAGAAGATTGATTCTGATCATTTCCTTCTGTTCTTTATTTCGCTGCTGTGACTGGGATCAGTTCAAAACTTCCAAAATAAATTTTGAATATCCCATTCACCCCCTCTGGTCAATATACTCATGGTCCTAACAATTGGTATCAGAGCAGGTACTCACTGTCTCTGCATATTAAAGGTCTAACATCCTGGGAGTTTTGAGAGTGTCATATGCAGGTAGATTCTCGCCTTTG
The DNA here is from genome assembly GCF_018294505.1 of Triticum aestivum. Classification (NCBI taxonomy): domain Eukaryota; kingdom Viridiplantae; phylum Streptophyta; class Magnoliopsida; order Poales; family Poaceae; genus Triticum; species Triticum aestivum. The sequence continues at coordinate 386,747,881 of NC_057806.1, read as the reverse complement.
AAAGGTTTCCCATCTTTGATGGAAATGACTATCTGTACTGGAAGAGACGAATGAGAATCAAAATTCAAGCTATCAAGTTTGATCTGTGGTAGATTGTGGAAAATGGATACACCATTCTGCAATCGACAAATGATCTGAATTCCAATGATAAAGCAAATCTGCAGTTGGATGCTCAAGCAAAAGATATCATCTGTTGTAGTCTCTCAAAAGACATTTTCCTTCGATTTCAAAAGCTCGACACTGCGAAGAAAATCTGGCATGCCATAGAAAATGCTCATGAAGGTTTCATTGCTAGAACGGAACCCCCCACACACAAAAGCTTCATGCCATGTTCACCGGCTTCAGAAGCTTGCGAAAGGAAAGTGCTATGGAACTCACTGACTGATTGACAAACATTGTCGAAAGGCTTCATCAGCGAGGAGTAACTGATATCACCGATAGAGATGTGGTCAACAAGCTTCTAAGTGCTCTTGACGCTACCTTTGAGCCCATCGTAGCTGAAATCAAGCAAAGACCAGACTATGAAGAACTTCTTTATGTTGAGATCATGACGTTGTTGTCCCTTCATGAAGAAAAGATGGAGCTTAAAAATGCGGATCAGGAGTCTTCTTCAGAAGGTGAAGGAGAAGAAGAAGAAGACATTGAAAATCAACACACCATCACAAGGGAATTTCAAATGCTCACAGAAAGGCTGAGCAATCTCAGAAGACAAAATCTTTGCCTCACAATTGATGACGAACGTGACGTGCCTGAATCTTCAAGAAGAAGGTTACCTCTAAAAGATATGAAGTACTTCAAGTGCAAATTATATGGTCACTTTATAGCTGATTGTCCCCACTGGGAAAGGCCAAGCAATAGATGGAAATATCTTCATTACAATGTATTCACTCGTATGGATCGTCATACTAAGCTTTGGAAGAAAAATGAATCTCCATCATCATCTTCTTCAACGAGACCAGTCACTAATGTTCAATCCAAAGCCACAATCACATCCAACATGAAGAAAATCTCTCAGTTGAATAGAGTAATCACTGACATGAGTATGCATCCTGAATATGATACATCCGATTCTGACTCTGATGATGAAGAGCATCAAACAAGGATAGGAAGGAGCAATGCCTTCATTGTGTATGAATCATCAGACACCTCCCTCGAATCAGATGCTGCTGATGATGATTCGAGCGATGATGAACTAATCACCTTCTGTCTCATGGAAAAATCCTGAAAGGATCAAGTATCAGCAAAACACCAAAAATCCATGAATGGATATTCTCTTGGATACATTGCTTATGCTAAACTTGGTAAAATGGCAAAATATCAACAATATGAGCTAGAAATGCTTGAGAGAAATCTTAGGAAAACCTAAGGATTACTAGTCGAAGAGATGGAGAAGAATCAAAAGTTGATCCAAGAGCAAGGCTACGGCTATAAATAGCCACCCCGCTCCAATATTGCCGTTCGCTGCTCCGCTTAAGATTTCTGAGAAGATTGATTTGAGAAACTCGTCTCTGAGTGATTTGAGTTTAAGATCCATCGAGAGAAAATCAAGATCCCGAACTTAGACAGTGGTTTAGCATCACAGTGGTTCTGAGTTAGACTTCTTGTACCTATTACTCTTGAGAGCCGCGCACTCTCTAGACGGATAGGTTTCTTTTTTTTCCGAAAATAGACGGATAGGTTTCTGCTCGAGTGTTGAAGAGTTGTTGTCTTCACCATGCTAGACCTTCAGCAACCAAGAGTGATTGTGGTTCATGAAGGTCAACCAAAGGTTTGGAGATCGCCAACAAGGATCTACCATGAGTGAAATCAACCTGAGTCTGACCAGCTCTGTGTTGAAGGTGAATAGGGTGAAGAGAGTTTATCTTCTATGTTAAGTCACATCGCTCCAACCAGACGTAGCCCTTTGGCAGAAGGGTGAACTAGTCTACCAAATCTGATTGTCGCCATCGAGCACCACTGGTTCATTCTACTCTACTTCATTTCCTTCAGCAGTCTACCTCTGTGATCTGTGCTGATAGTTCATCTAATAATTATCGTTGTTGTAATTCTTTCATGTCACCGTTGCCATTCACATGAGTTTATCTTCGTATATCATTCTGATGTATTCTCCTCACTCTGTCTAGTTATCATCATTTCACATTGCATATCTCTCATCATCCGTGTGATGTTTTGTCTTGTTCTAATGCATCTGTTTTCTTGTTGCATAACTCTCATCGTAGTTAAACCTGTGATTTCCCAAGCTCGCTCTATTATCACATCATTCATCGAGAAATATGCTTCTAATGAAGAAGATTGATTCTGATCATTTCCTTCTGTTCTTTTATTTTGCTATTATGATGGGGATTAGTTCAAAACTTCCAAAAGAAATTTTGAATCTCCCATTCACCCCCTCTGGTCGATATACTCTCGGTTCTAATAGTGTCCCTAATAAATACTCTCCTATAAGGGATGATGGTCTTCTTTACAGTGAGAGATTTGATTCGAACCAAGGAGTTAGCATTACTTGTTCCTCAATTAATGTTACCGTTGCTGTAAAAATACGATCGTTGAGAATATGTCGGGTGTCCATTGGCTAGACCGCGTGTCCAAAATGGTCATTTCCAATCGAGGAAGGCTGCAACTATAAATAGCCACACCGCTCCAACATTGTAAAAACTAGAGCCAAAAAATAGATAGTGGTTTAGCATAACTTGAATCTAAGTCCAGTACACTCCATGTATTACTCTTGAGACCTACGAACTCTCTATACGGTTAAGTGTCAATTTCTTTAGAGGCCAAGAGTGATTGTGGTTCTCGAACAAGAAGTCTACAAAGGTTCGGAGATCACCTCATGTATCTACTATGAGTAATCGTCATTGATTGAAAAATCAATTGTCAAGGAGAATAGGGTGAAGAGAGTTTATCTTCTGTGTTAAATCACACCCCTCCAACCAGAAATAGTCCTTTTGCAGAAGGGTGAGCTTGTGGCACCCCGGCTCAGAGCAACCGGTTTACCCTGTATTGCCAGACCAGAGACCATGTCTTCTGGCAACACACAACATCTTGGTACAGAATACAACTGCTTTATTGATCCTAGCAGAACATGGTTCATATTACAACAAGTTGCAAGGCCAAGCGGCACACACGGTGCGGCTGAACAATACGTACATTTTTAGTGAACATAAAGGGGCCTCGATCGCGACAACTACATGGCAGCGGAAGGATGACGAAGCGAGACTCCATAGCATAGGGACACCGATGTGGACACGATCTAGACTCGAACATCACTTCGTTCCAATGAGACTTTCATGAAAGATGGCATGACACGTCAGGTCAGTACATTGAATGTACTTGCAAGCTCATAACAAGCATAAACATAATGACAAGCAATATCATGATAATTAACCAAGTAAATCATTAGTGCAAAATCATACTAGAAATGCAGTGATCATGATCTCGTGACTCAAGTCCCTCTGACTTTCTTACCAAACGGTGATCTCTCTTGGATCACAAGCAGACCAACATCTTGGCCTTTAATCGAGTTACCTCATAACCGAACGGCGATCTTTCTCGGATCACAAAATGACCAACAACTTGGTCCTCAATCGGGTTACCTAGTAACCAAACGGTGATCTTTCTCTGAACACAAACGGACCAACAACTTGGTCTCCATCAACCAACTGGTTTCTCAACCATCCCCTTTCCAACAGTGCAAAGTTATTATCGTAGTGTGCAAAATTATTTAAACATTGAACCATGGTGTGACCTACTTTCGAGCGAATCTGTAACCATGCACTCGGCTATTGATAGATTAAATACACTCTGCAGATGTAGTGCATTGTACCCAAACCACAGAACCCATGGCCTCGCAGTCCCATTCGGGTGGACCAATGGCATTCCGACAGAACCCCTCCATTGTCGTGACACTCTCCCGGCCACTCCAACTCCCCATTGGTCTAAGTCCTGGGTGGCCCCGTGCCTACCAAAGACACCAACGGCCACCGTCGTGGCACAACATAAACGGTCCCAAATGGGGACAAGGTACCGTAACAACAACGGGCACACAAGGTTATGTCTGCTTACCGGGCTAGGCTAACGCACGCCCATAACCTTCCCTCGTTGGAGGCACCGACCAGAGGCATGACAACGAACCGAATAAAGGCCTTCCCATAAAGGCAAATATGGTTGCACTGGGAAAAACTTCATTCAGTGGCACCATGAACAATCAACGACATGTTCAAGTTGAGTTACTAACAGGTTCAACTTAAAGTAAAAGTAATCGGTGTCATGATATGCCATGCAAATGCAATCATAAAGCATGCATCACTTATCATTTTAACAATAACAGGTCAACTATATCAAGCACTAACCATACATATCCGAAACTCATAACACTTTTCTGGTTTTGATTATTCAGCAAACTAACCATGACAATATCTTGCATAATTCTTTTCTCGCTGAAGAAAATATTAAGCCAACTAATACTTTGCATAAACAAATTACGTTTTCATAAACAAATATAACTTCTAGTGACTTAAACTAACTTAGTTAGCCTTAATCTTCTGTAACAAACATATCAACACAAACAAGCATTCACCAGAATAATTGTATATTTATTTTAGTGATTTAAATGCATGAACTAAATTATTCATTCAAGTAGAAAAATCAGAAATATTATAATGGCACCATGAAAATGTTGTTGTGGCTTGCCTTAGTGCATGTGAGGTTCACACTCCTCCTGGTGATCCTCAAGACAAGCTTCACCTTCTGAAAACGATTATAAACATAAAAAGAAAACATCAAGAACCACTCTGAAATTCACTAGAAAATCTAGACAGTAGAGAAATATCTCATTTTTGTGTGCTGCTAGATATTTTCATAAAGAACCCAATGCAAAAAGAATCAATTCATTTGGACTTACGGTCAAAGAGTTGTGGCTATTTAGAGATCTCTGGTTAAATTTAAATTTGATTTAAATAAAAACAAATATGGGGGGTGATGTCGAAGACGTAAACCGCGGGGCGCCTCCACTCGTACCGCTTTGGGCGCGTCCAGAGTGGCTGACAGCAGGCCCCGCTAGTCAGGTGAGAGGGAGGGTGAGAAGGAAACAAAGCACGGCGGGGCTCCGCCGGAGCACACACCGGCGAGGAGGGCATCCTGGCCCGAGCTAGAGGGATAGATCAAAGATGAAGACTGAGACGCACATGCTCGTACCCATAGATTAGCTAGGGGTGGTCGGACGGCATCAGAAAGGACCTCTCCAGCGGTGGAAGAGAGCGGAGGTCGCCGGACGGTGACCATAGGCTGCACCAGTGGCTCCAACCGAGTTGGATGGCACCACTAAACCACGACGGAGACTCTGGAAGGGTGGCTCGAGCCTGGGAGGGGCTGGAGCTGTGGAGACGACCCGAGGGGATCGCCGGTGAGCTCGAGCTCGGGGATGGCAGCCCGAGGCCTACCCGGCTGGGCTACGGCTTCCTACGGTCTTGTGGAGTGTGTGTGGTGAGTTGGTGATGCTCTAGAGGGCTGGGGAGGGCAGCATTTATAGGCGAGCGAGAGGAGGGCATCGGGCTCCACCAGAGGACACCTGGACACGACGCCCGGCGACGAACGGTGTTAGTGAACTAGGGGGAAGGCGACGCAGCTCACGCGGGCACTGTGGGTGGGCGGCGACGAGCACAGGATCGAGGGGGGTGGCGACGAACACAGTGTGCGGCGCACTGTGCGATTGGCCAGACCATGCCCGTGTTTGCTGCGGCGAGCTCCGGTGTCGGCGAGCGCCAAGAGGGAGTTAAGGGAGTAGAGATGGGGATGGTGGCGAGGTTTGGCGAGGTGTGTCAGCCTGGGAAGCGAGCACGCGACGCATAGAGCACTCGGCGGCACCCAGAGCGCGTCGGTTAGCCGGCTGGCACCGTGCACACGCGTGGTCACCGCGTGCACTTCGGCATAGTGCCACGGCTGGCCCCAATTTCATGTCTGGCGTGTAGTCCTTAGTGTTTAGGGTTGAGCCAATGCTTTGAGTCGAGCTCAGGTGCTGTAGGATTGAGTGTTACTTCATGGTAAGTTTCTGGACAGTAACTTTGAGAGTTAACTGTGGCCAATCTACTAGGAGAGGGCAAAAACCAGGTTGTCACAAACCTCCCCCACTTAGGATGAATCTCATTCTCGAGAATCGGTTGCTCGGGAAAACAATTCTGGATAGTTTGCCTTTAGAAACTCTTCCCGTTCCCAAGTTGCTTCTTGCTCTGTGTGATGCTCCCACTGAACCTTGTAAAAATTTCTCCTTTTACTACGAGTGACCCTTTCCACCTCATCCAAAATCCTGAGCGGTCTCTCTTCATACGTTAAATCCTTAGCCAACTCCATTTTTGCCATAGCAGTTTTTTTCTCGGGCGGTGATATACATCGTCTCAACTGGGAGACATGGAACACATTGTGCACTTCAGACAATTCTGGGGGCAGTTCCAACTGATATGCAACAGTACCCACTCTGGACATAATTGGGAACAGACCAATAAACCTGGGTGCCAATTTTCCGCGAGTCTGAAACCTTTTATTCCCTTCATAGGAGTGACTCGGAGTTATACATGCTCTCCGGGTTCAAAACTGACCTGTCAGTGCTTTGCATCATAGTATCTCTTTTGTCGGTATTTGGCTAATTGCAATCAGTCTCGGATTTCCCTGACTTGCTTTTCGGTTTCCATCATGAGATCTGTTCCGAAAATGCGGCAATCTCTGGTTTGTGACCAATTCAACGGAGTGCGGCACTTACGGCCATACAGAGCCTCATAAGGTGACATCTTTAAACTGGCCTGGAAACTGCTGTTGTAGGAGAACTCAGCATACGGCAAACAATCTTCCCATTTAGGCCCTTGGGCCAAGGCACATGCTCGAAGCATATCTTCGAGTATTTGGTTTACCCGCTCAGTCTGTCCATCGGTCTGAGGATGATAAACGGTACTATATTTTAGTGCTGTTCCCAAAGCTCGATGCAGACGTGACCAGAAAGCGGAGGTAAATAGTGACCCCCTGTCAGAAGTGATTGTTCGAGGTACTCCATGCAGACTAACTATTCTGGACACATACAATTATGTGAGATGATCGGCTCGATATGTGGTTCTGATGGGAATAAAATGAGCTACCTTGGTTAAGGTGTCGACTATGACTCATACTGCATCATTGCCTCGCTGAGTCTTCAGTAGCCTTGTGATAAAATCTATTTAGACATCATCCCACTTCCATTGGGGAACGGGCAACGGTTGGAGGAGTCCGGCGGGTTTCTGGTGTTCTGCCTTCACTTTGTTGCATATGTTGCAACAAGCCTCAAAATAGGCAATGTCTTTCTTCAGCCCATCCCACCAGAATATTTTTCGAAGGTCCTCGTACATTTTAGTACCTCCGGGATGAATAGAATACGAAGATTTGTGTTCTTTTGACAGTATTCTCTGTTGACACCTGATTTTGGCAAGATACAAAGTGAAAGGGTTTTCAACATGAGGAAATTTCATATCGCCGAGTGGAATAACTTTGATGTTTAGGCTATCGACATTCGACCTTATCTCAGTGGCCGAAGCTGTACTCCGAGTGACAAAATTTAATATTCTGAGTGCTTTTCGGCCGATTACGTCCTCAATATTACCTCAGATGAAGGAATGCTCTAAAGGAATTGTCTTCGTCTCGTCGAGACAGTCGATTTTCATATATAAATCATCTCAATCCGAGTTCATATGCAAAAATTATAGTCAATACGGTCTGGACAGGTCAGAGACTAAAATATTACGCTTGACACCAGACACATGTTGATAAGTGTCTGACGCAATGCGTGAGCAATTCGGCCTTCAAGACGGCCTTGAATTGAAAAACCTTCAACACGGAAAAGTTTCGTCTCGTCGAGCCGATCGATTTTCATATATAATTCGTCTCAATCCGAGGTCGTATGAGACTTGGAGAGACAAATCAAGATCAGGCTATGTTTTTGGTCGAGTGAAAACCTACCGATCGAGTAAAAGGTCGAGTGAAAATCTACCGATCGAGTAAAAGGTCGAAAGCCTACCGATGAGTAAAAGGTCGAGTGAAAACCTACCAATCGAGTAAAAAGTCGAGTGAAAACCTACCGATCGAGTAAAAGGTCGATTGAGTAAAAGGTCGAGTGAAAATTGGTCGATCAAGTAAAAGATTGTCTTCCGACTGAAAATGTGGTCATCATCCGAGTGAAAGATTGTCTTCCGAGTGAAAATATAGTCATCCGAGTGAAAAGGTCCAGTCGAGTGAAAGACTCTAATATCCGAGTGGATGAGCTCAAATCCGAGTAAAACTGAACATGTGCCCAAAAGTTTATCAAGATAATCTCGGATGAATAAGTGTTCAATACAGAAGTTGTGCGTATTATCAAGACGGTAAACTTTGGTTTTGGAGTCATCGTCATCAGAGATAGTATATGACCTGCAAATTCACTACAACACTCGGATAATTCAGTCTACCGCAAGACCGAGTCCGACTGGAAGGTAAAAACGACCTCGAAAAGTATTCAAGATGGCTTTATTTGAAAAAGTGGTCAACATGAGAGTTGTTCGTATCGTCGAGGCGCACAAGTTTGATGTTTGGGCCATCTTGATCGGAGGTCATATGGAGGCTCGGCGGCCTGCACAAGGAGGAAGACAGAAGTTGGGCCAGATTCAGACTGAATCCGAGTTGGAATAGAACTAGGACTCTAGGACGCGAATTGATGTAATTTTTCTTGTAAGGAAAGCCTAGATGAATCCTTTACTTGTACGGGAAGTCCAGCCGCCTCTTATATATGTTGGGGGTGACGGCCGATTGAACAAAACACAATCGAACAAATCAATATACTACTTTTTCCTGTCTACTTTTTATCTCTCCACCGTTTTTCCCTCTCGTTCTTTGCTGTTCTTCGTGTTTGAGAGCTGCGAATCCCGAGGCTCTAGGGGCGAGCGAATCGACCTAGGGCAGCCCATAGCCGCCGCAATCCCTGATGGGGTCCCTCCCGGGTGCGCGGGGTTTCGGGTCTGCAAAAGCACCCGCCGACTGTCTTGCGTATCGCGCTGTTGGTCGGGTCTCCTTCGACGTGAGCTGCGGTGCATCACCCCCGGCGTCGAGGGTACACGTGACGTGTTCGTGTGTCAACACACTTTTTGGCGACTCCGCTGGGGAACGAAGATCGATCATCATCATCCACCATGTCTGATCTTCCCAAGCCATCTGAGGTAGACGCCGATAACATCATTAAGCCCAGTCTTGATGAGATATCGGCCGATCATCGCCAAGTCTATGAGGAGTACAAGAAGGCGCGCGAGGAGAAGGACTTGCAGGAGTTCCTTGCAAAGTTCAAGAAGGATCGCCAAGGCAACATCACTCCGATTGAAGAAATCAAGTTCCCTCCTTTGCAAGCCAAGCAGGTTAAACCCTCTGTAAGTACTGCCTTTTCTCCTGAGCAGTGGGCTGAGATTGAAAGTCGTATTGCTGATGGTAACAATCTAGTCTATCAAACTTTCATAGAAAATACTAATGCTCAGAAGAATACATCTCAATCGACTAGTGGTAATGATGGTGTAGCTGCTAGTGTGCAAAACCCTAATCTGGCTTTACCTATCTCATCGGCGCCTCCCGTGCCGATGACTTATTATCCTACCCAAACAAATCAGATTGTGGCTGCACCCATTAATCCTATTATGAGCATGCCAGGTTTGGTGGTGACGCCGAACCAAACCCTACCTACAGCTACAACCACTCGACCACTACCAAATTATGGGTCGACATACCTGCCACAATTCCTACCTACAGCTAGTAACCCTACTCCTCCTATGCCACTGACACCAGCTTCATCGTCTACTATGGATGATGGTTTAGCTAATCTTAGAGAGGAGATGGCTAAGATGCTTCGAGAGAATTTTGGAGTTGAGTTACCTCGGAATCGGATTTACCAAAAGCCGTACCCCGAGTACTTTGATGCCATCCAGTGCCCTCCAGGATATAAAATTCCAGATTTTGTTAAGTTTAATGGAGAAGGCACAAGAACCACATGGGAGCATGTTAGTCAATACTTAGCACAATTGGGTGAGGCAGGCTCACTGAATGAGTTGAAAGTGCGTTTATTTCCTTTGTCATTGACTGGTACCGCATTTTCATGGTTTTCTTCTTTACCACATGGCTCCATTCGAGTTTGGTCGCAGCTAGAGCAAAAATTTCATGATCACTTTTATAGTGGCGACAATGAACTCAAGTTGTCACATCTAACATCGGTTAAGCAGAAGCATGATGAATCGGTCTCCGATTATGTCAAGAGATTCAGAGAAACGAAAAACCGGTGTTTTAGTTTGGTGATAACTGAGAGAGACTTGGCAGACCTAGTGCTGAGTGGTTTGAGAACTCCCATTAGAGAAAAGTTAGAAGGCTATGAGTTCTTAAATATTAACCAAGTCTTACAAAGGGCTTTGGCTCAGGAAAGCCGAAGCAAAGATCTCAAAGAAGTGCATAGATACAAAGCCGATCGTCCAAAGATGAATATGGTGGAATATGATAGTGATCACTCGGACGATGAGGGTGATGTTTTTGCTACTGAATTTGTTTGGCCATCTAAGGCCAAACCCTTTACTTGCAATGATCTGAAACCGATTCATAAGAATCGTGATGAAGATATGAAGTTTACTTTTAACATTGCTAAGTGTGATAGAATATTTGATACTTTGTTGCAGGCTAAGATTATTAGAATATCTCATACTTTACCGCCGTTTGAAGAGCTGAAACGGCGTGCTTATTGCAAATATCATAATTCTTTTTCTCATGCTACTAACGATTGCAATGTTTTTCGACGACAGATACAATCGGCCATTAATGATGGACGATTGAACTTTTCTGAGATGCAAGTTGATAAACAGCCCTATCCAATGAACACAATGGATTTAGAAGGGAAGAAGCTGCTCATTCGGCCGGAGGTAGCCGAATCTGCTAATAAAGCTAATGTCATTGTTGGTGAGCCCAGGAAAGACAAGGAGGGTGACAAGGTCTTGGGGAGACATGTTGTGCTTGATAAGCAACCCGATGGCAAGGAAGTGATCAAAATCACCATCAAGAATCCTACACTCGGGGGGCAAACACAGGTGCAGCAGGACACTCGAGTTAAATTTGTCAAGCCCAAGAGTCCAGAAGTTGGCAAATGGAAGAGGAATGAAGCTAAAGTACAACGCAAGCGGATCAAGCCAACTTTTGATATGTTGCTGTCCAAATATGCTAATCAGTCGGCTGGTTCCAGCTCTAACCGGCCACCACACTTGAAGCGACCAAGGTCACCATCGAATGATATGTTCAGTCAGTATGTGAAACCGAGTGGACCAAGGGCGCAGTTTTCAGAAGAGCGGAGGCCATCTGTGTGGAATCGACTTGATTACTCATATAATGGTCGACTGAACATCGGTGACTATCAGTCGGCTGGTCAAAATATGCAACCGAGTGGAAAATATCCTAGTGTAAGAATGCACCCTGGTGGAAGCTATCCAAGTGAGAAAATGTGGCCAAGTAGATTCCATCCGACTGAGTTCCATTCGAGTGGATACCATCCGAGTGACATCAATCGGAGTGGATTCCATCCAAGTAAAAAGGTGCGCCCGAGTGGAAATTTCATGCATCTGGAAAGTCGGAAAGAATGGCGTGTTAAGTCACCGAGTGTTGCAGCAGTTGAGTCGGGAAAAGGCAAGGAGAAAATGGATGTCGACTCACTTATCTTGGGCACCGAAACATTTGCCATACAACAGCCTATTGTGCATGGCAATCCGACTGAGCCGATACTTTCTATCGAGCCAAAGCACTCGGCTAATGACCATGAAGCAAGCACCAGCCGAGTAAAAACAAGAGTTCCTAAATACACTCAGCCAAAGTGGTGTCCTCCAGGGCTAACAAAGACACAGAAGAGGAAACTACATAGGTTAAGGAGTCAAGAGATGGCAGAACAGGAGGCCGAGAAGCAAAGAGATAAGTTGTTCAATGACACTCGGCCCATGGTTCCAGCAAAACAAATGTGGAGGACAAAACAAATACAAAATACATCAGCTTCTACATCTATCACAGAAGTGCCTACACCATCCAAAGAGGACGATGCGACAGCTATTACATCGTCTGCAACACTTCTTACTTCTCCTTCACTCGACCAGATTTCAGAATCGGTCGATCCGCTTGAAGAAGAGGCTGATATGGTGGACTATGAATCTACACCGGTTCATGAAGGTATGGATATCAATATGGTGTATTACTTACCTGCTGAGTTTCGTGCTGTAGATGAGGAAGGGGAAGTTGCTCAGCTGGATTTTGGTCCTAAAAATGCAATATTCGAGAAGCCAAAAGAACCAGTAAAGCATCTGAAACCATTATATCTCAGAGGTCATATCAATGGGTCGCCGCTCACTCGGATGCTTGTTGATGGTGGTGCTGTGGTAAATCTTATGCCCTATTCGGTCTTCAAGAAATTGGATTTGCCTGATGAAGAATTGATCAAGACCAATATGGTGCTCAACGGGTTTGAAGGCAAAGAGAAAACTGAAGCCAAAGGTGTAATGTATGTGGAGCTTACAGTCGGAAGCAAAACTTTGGCTACTGCATTCTTTGTCGCTGAGGTGCAAGGTAACTACAATGTTATACTAGGCCGTGATTGGGTTCATGCAAACCAGTGCGTGCCGTCCACTATGCACCAGTTTTTGATTCAGTGGGTTGATGATGAAGTGGAAGTCATTCATGCGGATAACTCGGTCTGTGTTGCTTTGGCCGATGCATCGGTGGATTGGCAACATCCTAGTGCTACTTGCTTGACGGGACGTGACTTATCAGAGTTTGATTTTCTCAGCGCGACCAAGAATGGTTTTGTGCCCGTGTCTTTAAAGCCGACTGAATGCAATCGGCTCCAAGGTATGATATGTTTAAATGGATCCTAGTTCCGAGTGGTTACAAAAACGTCTTGCAAAATATCGGTCCAGCGAGAACGATATGTATGAGTCTATTGAGGAGTTGGATGACATGGATAAACTTGGACAAGGTTTTACATCAGCCGATCCGTTAGAAGAGGTAGATATCGGAGATGGATCAGTCAGTCGACCGACATTTATAAACAAAAATTTGAAAGCCGATTGTAAAGCTAAATTAATCGAGCTATTGAAAGAATATGTTTGTTGCTTTGCATGGGAATATCATGAGATGCCAGGGTTGAGCCGAGAGCTAGTGGAGCATCGGTTGCCTATAAAGGCCGGTTTTAGACCTTATAAACAGTCGGCCAGAAAGTTTAATCCGAAAACATATGACCGGATCAAGGAAGAGATCGGTCGACTGCTTGAGGCTAAATTCATTCGACCTTGCAGGTATGCCGAGTGGATTTCTAACATTGTCCCAGTGGAGAAGAAGGGATCCGACAAGTTGAGGGTGTGCATTGACTTCAGAGATGTGAATAGGGCTACACCCAAAGATGAGTATCCCATGCCAATAGCCGATATGCTTATTAATGATGCTTCTGGACATAAGGTTATTAGCTTTCTAGATGGTAATGCCGGATACAATCAAATTTTTATGGCCGAAGAGGACATGTACAAAACAGCTTTCCGGTGTCCTGGTTTCCTTGGTTTATTCGAGTGGACAGTGATGACATTCAGATTGAAAAATGCTGGGGCCACATATCAAAGGGCTATGAATTTGATTTTTCATGATTTACTCGATGTCATACTTGAAGTTTATATTGATGATATTGTTGTCAAATCGGATGCTTTTGAATCCCACTTGGCCGATTTGCGTTTAGCTTTTGAAAGGATGAAAAAGTATGGACTGAAGATGAATCCTTTGAAGTGTGCATTCGGCGTGTCAGCTGGCAAATTTTTGGGTTTCATTATTCATGAAGATGGCATCGAAATCGATCCCAAAAAGATAGAGGCCATACAGAAAGTGGAGGCTCCGACATGCAAGAAAGATATGCAAAAGTTCCTTGGCAAAGTCAATTATTTGAGAAGGTTCATAGCTAATCTGTCAGGGAAAGTTGATGCATTTACTCCTATCCTTCGGTTAAAGAATGATGTTGATTTCACTTGGGGGGCAAAACAACAAGAAGCCTTTGATATGATCAAGAATTATTTGTGCACTCCTCCGGTGATGAAAGCACCCAAGCATAGAGAGCCTTTCAAACTTTATATCGCAGCAGAGGAAGGTGTTATTGGTGCTGTTTTGACTCAAGATACCGAAGGAAAAGAGCATGCCATTACATATTTGAGCAGACGTTTATTGGACGCCGAGACAAGGTATACATTTATTGAAAAACTATGTCTATGTTTATATTACGCTTGCACAAAATTGAGACATTACCTAGTGCCGAGTGCTTGTGTAGTAGCTTGTCAAACCGATGTCATTAAGTACATGTTGCATAGGCCAATTCTTAGTGGTAGAATTGGCAAGTGGGCTTATACTTTGATTGAGTATGATTTGGCTTATGAATCTCTAAAATCCATGAAAGGTCAAATTGTTGCTAATTTCATTGTTGAACATCGGATTAATGACAAGCATGATGTTGATATGAACCTTGTTTCATTAGTGCCATGGAGATTGTATTTTGATGGTTCAGTTTGTAGCAATGGCCAAGGTGTTGGTATTGTTTATATATCTCCTCATGGTGCTGTTTTTGAAGCCTCATGCCGCTTAGAATATTTTTGCACAAACAATCAAGCCGAATATGAAGCATTGTTATTCGGTCTAGAGATGTTACTTGCTATAGGTGTTACACATATTGAGGCTTACGGTGATTCGTTACTAGTAGTGCAGCAAATATCTAGAATCTTTCAGTGTTTTGACGAATCACTTAATGTTTATCTTGATAAATGTCTAGATATAATTTCTACTTTGGATTGTTTTAGCATTGCACATATATCTAGACATGACAACTGGAAAGCAAATGAGTTGCGCAGCAAGCATCTGGATATCATGTTGATCGTGGCATGTTTCATATCTCTCAAAGACCGATGTCTTGTCTTGCCAATATGGGAGAGGCCGAACCTGAACCCACTGATTCGGCCATTAACAAAAAATCTAGTTCAGGTGACAATTCCGACTGGAGGAAGCCCATTGTTGCTTACTTGCGCAATCCGAGTGAAAGGGTGGACAGGGCTGTTCGGCGTATGGCTTTTAAATATACTATGAGGGACGATGACCTTTATCGCCGAACAGTTGATGATGTTCTTTTAAAATGCTTGGATGAGGATCAAGCAAGAGTTGCTATGGGAGAGGTACATGAGGGCATTTGTGGTACTCACCAGTCGGCTCCTAAGATGAAATGGTTATTACGACGTGCTGGGTTTTATTGGCCGACCATGATTAATGATTGCTTCAGATATTATAAAGGGTGCGAAGCTTGTCAAAAATTTGGTGATATTCAATTGGCTCCTGCTGCTATGTTGCATTCTATTATCAAGCCGTGGCCTTTCAGAGGATGGGGTTTAGACTTTATTGGGCAAATTTATCCATCTTCCTCAAAGGGGCATCGATTCGTGTTGGTGGCAACTGATTATTTCACTAAATGGTCTGAAGCAGTACCTCTCAAGAACATGACACATACGGAGGTGATTCAATTCATAACCGAGCATATTATTCATAGATTCGGTATTCCTCAAACGTTAACTACAGATCAAGGTTCATCTTTTATGTCACACCAAGTCAGAGAGTTTGCCGAATCTTATAATATAAAGTTGCTCAATTCCTCTCCATATTATGCCCAAGCTAATGGACAAGCTGAGTCTAGCAATAAAATTTTAATCAAGCTCATCAAGAAGAAGATTGAGGATAATCCAAGGAGATGGCATGACTTGTTGTCTGAGGCATTATGGGCACATAGAATCTCAAGGCATGGTGCTACGAAAGTGACTCCATATGAGCTAGTATATGGTCAGGAGGTTGTTTTACCGGTGGAAGTAAATTTGAATGCTTTGAGAATAGCCAAACAAAATGATTTATCGGCAATAGACTTCTATAACTTGATGATGCACAACATTGACGAGGTTGCTGATAAACGTTTGGCTGCTTTGAATGCCATAGAGAGAGATAAATTGAGGGTAGCAAGGGCTTACAATAGAAAGTTAAGTTGAAGAATTTTCAAGTTGGTGATCTTGTCTGGAAAGTGATTCTGCCGATTGGTTCAAGAGATAGAAAATTCGGGAAGTGGTCTCCAAGTTGGGAAGGTCCTTTTAGGATTACAAGAATCGTTCCCGGAAATTCATATTTGGTGGAATCAATACAAGGGGCATTGTTACCTCGAGCTCTCAATGGCAAATATTTGAAGAAGTACCACCCGAGTGTGTGGCAGGAAGCCTAAGTAGGCAATGGCCGATATACAATTATCGCCCTTAGCACAAACATGGCCGATACATAATTATCGCCCTGAGAAAAATAAATGGCCGATGGAGTGTTAACATCGTCCTTAGAACGAACACTATGCATATTATTTTTCGGCATGCAAGCTTTGCCGAAAAACAGGGGGGCATGTGTTGACACCTGATTTTGGCAAGATACAAAGTGAAAGGGTTTTCAACATGAGGAAATTTCATATCGCCGAGTGGAATAACTTTGATGTTTAGGCTATCGACATTCGACCTTATCTCAGTGGCCGAAGCTGTACTCCGAGTGACAAAATTTAATATTCTGAGTGCTTTTCGGCCGATTACGTCCTCAATATTACCTCAGATGAAGGAATGCTCTAAAGGAATTGTCTTCGTCTCGTCGAGACAGTCGATTTTCATATATAAATCATCTCAATCCGAGTTCATATGCAAAAATTATAGTCAATACGGTCTGGACAGGTCAGAGACTAAAATATTACGCTTGACACCAGACACATGTTGATAAGTGTCTGACGCAATGCGTGAGCAATTCGGCCTTCAAGACGGCCTTGAATTGAAAAACCTTCAACACGGAAAAGTTTCGTCTCGTCGAGCCGATCGATTTTCATATATAATTCGTCTCAATCCGAGGTCGTATGAGACTTGGAGAGACAAATCAAGATCAGGCTATGTTTTTGGTCGAGTGAAAACCTACCGATCGAGTAAAAGGTCGA